>NW_022589742.1:14035893-14091438 GCF_004348235.1 Phoca vitulina
TGGGAGGATGGGTTAGCCTGGTGATGGGTATTGAGGAGGGCACGTTCTGCATGGAGCACTGGGTGTTATGCACAAACAATGAATCATGGAACACTATATCTAAAACTAATGATGTAATGTATGGGGATTAACATAACAATAAAAAAAATTAAAAAAAAAAAAAAAAGAAAACATTTGGTTTAATATCATCTTTAAATGGGGAATCTTGAGAACAATGGTGCAAAGATACCCATGGAGACAGTGGCAGAGTCCAGACCATTGCTCCATTGACAACAGGTAATTGGTCTTGTGTATATACTCACTAATTCAGCTCATGTCAGCAAGCCCTATTATGGGTGCTCATGACTGAGCCTATTAAAAGTATCCTTAACCCCAGACTTCATTCCTTTTCCACACTGTAATCTCATACTGCTAAATAATGTGCTTTGGTACCTGGATGACTTCCCACCGAGGCAGAATTTTTTGAAAAGTTGATTGGGGGGGGGGGGTTGATCTAAGAGATAGATGTGTCACTTGGCTCTCTCTTTTTTTTCTTTCCCATATGTTCATCTGTTTTGTTTCTTTTTTTTTTTTAGATTTTATTTATTTGACAGAGAGAGACACAGCAAGAGAGGGAACATAAGCAGGGGGAGAGGGAGAGGGAGAAGCAGGCTTCCTGTTGAGGGGGAGCCCGATGCAGGGCTCGATCCCAGGACCCTGGGATCATGACCTGAGCTGAAGGCAGACACTTAACGACTGAGCCCTCCAGGTGCCCCATCTGTTTTGTTTCTTAACTTCCACATGAGTGAAATCATATGGTGTTTGTCTTAACCTAATACACTCTAGCACAATCCACATTGTTGCAAAAGGCAAGATTTCATTCTTTTTGATGGCTGTGTAATATTCCACAGTCCTGGCTATTGGTTCACCCCATTGTTTTGTGTATGCACTGTTTCTGTCATACAAATGCATTCAAGTAGCTTGAAGGGCACTTTCTTTGGGTGTGTCAGAACTGCCTAATATTAAGCAAACATGAATGTTTGAAAAGTACAAAGTTTCTACAGAAGTAAGTAGGGCACTATGTATGAAAGAAATGTGTGACAAGGTCTAAGAGGACATAGAGGATTTCAGTTCCGTGGTCAGATTTAATTAGCAGATCATTTGCCTCAGAATGACACCATTCTAAAACAATGTGAAATTTAGTTTGGACTCTTGGGGAGACTTAAGCCTCTGTATCCCAAAGTCCTACACAGGGGCAATAGATGTAGTCACTGCATACTTGGACTCAGTACTCATATGGTTCCTTACATTACTTTTTATCCTGTACTGTGACTATCTCCACCTCTGTGAGCTTCTTTTGGGCAGAAAGTATACATTTCATATCTGTTACCAGAATGTAAAACACTATATGGCCTAGGCAAGGTCCTCAACAAATGTACATGAAATGAGGTAATGAACTTCAGAAACCAAGCACTTGTAACTAACTGCATAGTGGAATATGAAAAATGCAAGTGATTTAGAAAATGTAGTGACCTTCAGAATTAATAACTTTGTAATAAACATTGTTTCCCTCTTTTGAATTATTTTGGGGCTACTTTCCCCAAAATTGGATTACATGGCCAAAGAGTATGAAAATTTATCAAAGCATCTGCTGCATACACAGCATTAGGCTATGTTCTATGTAGGAGATGTGAGAGGCTATGGAGCTTATATATTGGGACAATGGATTGATAGGCTTGCCATTGCATACCAACTTAATCACTGTTTTCTAGGTGAGATCTAAAGGAGGATCTCTGCTTCAGGCTCCCAGAAATTGTATTGAATCTGTAGATTACTTGGGTAGTTTGGAAATTTTAACAATATCGAGTCTTTCAATCCATGAGCATGGAATATCTTTCCATTTATTTGTATCTTCTTCAATTTATTTCATTAATGTCTTGTAGTTTTCAGTATACAGGTCTTTCACCTCCTTGATTTAGTTTATTCCTAGGTATTTTTACTTTTTTTTTGGTGCAAATGGAATTGCTTTCTTTCTATTTTTGATAGTTTATTATTGGTGTATAGAAATGCAACAAAGTTTTGTTTATTGATTTTGTGTCCTGCAAATTTGCTCAATTAGTGTATTAGTTTGGACAGTTTTTTGATGCAATCTTTAGGGTAGTCTATAAATAATATCATGTCATCTGCAAATAGTGCCAGTTTTGCTTCTTTTTGTCCCCAATTTGGGTGCCTTTCATTTCTTTTTCTTTCTTAATTGCTCTGGCTAGGACGTCTAATACTATGTTGAATAAAAGTGGCAAGACTGGGGATCCTTGTCTTGTTCCTGATCATAGAGGAAAAGATTTCAGTTTTTCACTGTTGACTATGTTAACTGGGTTTGTCATATATGGCCTTTATTATGTTGAGGTACATTCTCTCTCTATCCACTTTGTTGAGAATTTTTCTCATAAATGGATTTTGAGTTTTGTCAAATGCATTTGTGCATCTATTGAGATGATCATATGATTTTTATTCTTCATTTTGTTAATGTGGTGTATTACATCAACTGATTTGCAGATGTTGAACCATCCTTGCATCTGTGGAATAAATCCCACTTTATCATGGTATATGATCCTTTTAATATATTGTTCAATTCAGCTTGCTAATATTTTGTCGAGGATTATTGTATCTTTCCTCTGATTCTTCATACCACTCTTCTTTTCTTCCACATCTATTTTTATTTTATTTTATTTTTTTATTTTTTTAATTTTTAATTTTATTTTTATTTTCAAGTTATCATCTTTGCTTCTTTTGGAAAGGTTTTTAAAACCCTATCATCTTTGAGGTAAACTTCCAGATGACTTGGAACAGGGTTAATGATCTTTTGGACCCTCAGGGTCTAAAAATGTAAGGAAGGAAGAGAGGGTATTCACATTTGTTAAGCATGTATCATGTACAAAGCACTGTATATCCATTATTTGATTTAATCCCTGAAAGAAATCACTGAGATAGGTATTATTAACCTCATTTTTCACATGAAGAAGTTTGAGGACTAAATAAGTGAAGTGACTTACCCAAAGTCATATAGAATTGGAGGAGCTAAGACTCAAAGCCAGGTCTGTTTGAGTCTGTGACCACTGATATACTCTCAAAGAAAATCTCTCCACCATAATTTCCAATAGGCATTTCTTTCTTTGCTGACTCAGAGTGTAAAAGTATCATTCATTTATCAGTGTATTTAATGAATGTGTTTTTTCTTTTGTTGAGTTGTCTGCATCAAGATAGTTTGTCCAAGGCTACTATAAGCTTCCAGTATTATAGGAATCATTTTCCCTATCTGGCTTTGAAATCATCATGATCAGATATATATGTAACAAAAGCAGTGTGTTTTTTCTCATTTCTTCATACACAATCCCATAAGTATGTCACATATGCCTTTTTTTTTTTTTTGTATTTTTAGTGCATCTCAAATCATACCCCATAAGCCACTACTGATCTTATCTACAAATAAATTTGTTCTGGCCATAGAATATGTAGTCAGATCTGCTGAAGCTCCAGATGTTTTAGGATCAGATGATTGATTTATCTCAAATTCCTTACTTAGGCAAAATTTTGCCCCAAATCTTGGGCCTGTATGCAAATTTTCACTCATTCATTTCAGACGTAGTTTTAGCTCCTACTCTGTGAAAGGCACCAAAGTGGAGGGTAGGGCCTCAGAGATGAATAAGATATAGTTTCTGCCTTATGGAAGCCACATATTCTAAAGAGCTCCTTTTCCTCCAAAGTAGTAAAATCAGCAGCATAGAGTCAGGGCCTTTTCTTAGATAGTCCCACTTGCAATTCAGGCACTACAGAAGATGTTCTGTCATCTCACCAATATCTTAGGCTAAATACTATCTGCTCTGAAAAAAACAAAACAAAACAAACAAAAATACTATCTGCTCTGGCTTCTTCTGGCCTCAAGGTATGACTTGGGAACTGACATCTAATTTTGTTTGTGTGTCAATGGTTCCATCCCATTACTTGCATTTCTGTATACTGTTTTTGCTTAACCCTCATCAACTTGATGAGTGTGTTTATAGGGTGGGGAGAAATTATATATATATTCACCCTGCCACAACAATCTTTGGTAGTTTAAAAAGGGCAAAGGAGGAGAGGAGATATTTCTCAGAGCATGGGCAACCTGTAGTCAGCTGATGGTATACATTCTTGCTTCCTATTAGATACCACGTTTCTGTAGATGAGCCAAGATAAGATTAGGAGTAGACTGAAAGAGCAGGCCCTCAGGTCCCCTGCCTCGGCTTTAACCAAGCAGCTTTTATCTTTTGAATACACAATGACCTCTCTCTTAACTGATCTTGATGTAAATAACTCTAGATTAAAGACAAGTCCCATTCTCTGTACAAAACATTCTGACTAATGGCCATGCCGTGATGAATACCTGCAACTAGTCAGCTACTCTCTATATGCCCACACAGTTATGGTTTTGTCCCACCAATTCTGTGTTACCTTACCAAGAGTCAGCTGTGTTTTTCCAAAATCTGTTTCTGTTAGTTGCACTTGTTTTTGCAAGTCTAATTTTAGTAAAATTTAACAAAATTATATGAACCAACACAATATGAAGGCAAAAGAATATTGTTTCTACAAAAACTAAGTTACATGCATTTAGGAGACTAATGTTATTGAATTAGATGTAAAAAATTGGGAACAAAATTAAAAACTATCCAAGGAGGATTGTATACTTAGCTTGCTTTGCAAGTGTCTTTAAGTTCTTGCTTCACTTTAAAGAGACTGAAACTAGAAGTCAAAGATAATGCATTAAGGGTAAGGTTTATGCAAGAATGATTACACAGAACTCTATCAACCTGCAGTCAAACAAAGGGTCTCGGCAAAAAAGAAAAAAAGGGTCTTGGCCCTAAATCAAAAGATTAGCTAAGGAATATATCTTTCATGGAATAAGTCAAAATAGAGTATCCCGAAAAATAAAGTGTTAAGGGTGTGTGTGTGTGAGAGAGAGTGTGTAATGACTTTGCTTTAACTGACTTTTTAAATTTAACATTATCAGATCTTGATTGCATTGGCTTAAAAGGTACTCATCATATGGAGCCCTGCTCAAGATTTTATGTTGAAGAAGAAGACTAAGGAGAAGGAGAAGGAGGAGGAAAAGAAGGAGGAAGAAGAAGAAGAGAATGAGAAGGAGAAGAATCTAATGCTTCTAGTATTTTTTTAATTTCCAAATTTTTGTAGACTGATACTTTTGTAAAATAAAATAAAAATTTCATGGCAATGTGAAATTGCTCTACATTTCTAAATGTTCATCTCAATTTCTAAATTTAGCTCAATCTCTCTGCTGACCAGTAACAAATAGTGGTGTGATTAGCACAAGTCTGCAAACTACACTTTGAGTAGCACTGACTAGACTATTGTGGTGCTTGTGTAACCACAAAGCCACAAACCCAGCCCTGAAAGTGTCATAAAACAAAGAGATAGGTTCATTCAACCCAGATGGTATAATGCAAGGGATACATTTTAGCAGTACTAGGTGCATGAAAAGCCTGAAGTCTCCTCTGTGATCAAGTGTTCAGATACTACACAGATACAGCATAAAAGGGACCAGGTAACATGTCTTAGCTTCCATACCCACACAAAAATCCAAATATCCTTATGCACCTCAAGCCCTCATATTCATATATATGTTTAATACCTGATTTTCTTTATGTTTCTCTGGATTTATTTTGGACACCTGGCATCTACCCAGTATGGCATTTTCACAGCCTTCTGTCTCAGAATGTTTTAATCTCAAACAAGCCCTGTATGGTTAATGTGGGTAGCTGGTATGCAGAAGTTACTGTACTGTTCCATGGACTGTATCAGTGGGGCACTAAAGCCCAGAGAGATTATTTGACTCATCTAATATTACTCAACAAGTCAGCATGTGATAAACTAAAACTAAATTTTCTCTTTTGAAAGATGACAATTTTTTTGGTCAGTTTGGCTTACTGAGCACCTACTTTGTTCCAGGCATTATACCCGGCTAGAGATACAAATGTTAATAAAACATAGTACCTGCACCCCACAATGAGCTCAGATAATCTTGGATAACATCAACAAATATCCTGATAATTATAATTCATTGCAATAAATGATGCAATAACAAAATGAAGTTCTACAGGAGCCTAGAAGAGAAAGGAATAATTTTACCTACAGAGATGGGAGAATTATGAAAGAATTCACAGAGAATGTAAGGCTTGAGGTGGAGCCTTTTAAGAGCGTCAAATGTCTGTAGGAAGAAAGTGGAACAGATATTCCAGGGAGAAGATGTAACATGTACAAAGACAAGAGTCATGCAAATCCGTAGACTGCTCAAAGAATGATAAAGTGTTCAGTGTAGCTGGAATGTAGGATGTTCTAAGGATGGTGGGGGAGGGGTTAATGAATGATGGCTCAAACTTCTGACAATATAAATGTGTTCAGGTGGTAGAGGATCTTAAATGCTGAAGAACTTTATCTTCAGTGGGGAACCTCTGCAGGGCTTAGAGCAGGACAAGTGACGTGATTGTTTTTCTCTTAGCTTGCTTTTCTTCTACTAATACGTCTTTTTTCTTGCTTTGTATGTAAGAATGATATGGTATTTTCCTCAAAGAGTTATTGTGAGAATCAAGTTATTGTTTGGAAGTTGTGAACTCTAACATGGTATTATCTATAAGATACATGAGCTATTATCAACTCTTTCCTTCCTTCCTTCCTTCCTTCCTTCCTTCCTTCCTTCCTTCCTTCCTTCCTTCCTCCCATCCTTCAATGACCTAACATGTAGGGTTTGGTAGAGACAAAAGGGAAACACAAACCAAAAATTAGAGAACAATTAGTACTGACTATACAACCATGAGATTATTCAGGGAAAACTGTATGTAAGTGGTAAAAGACTGTGGAATAAAGGAACATTTTTGTTTTGTTTTATTACTGTTGTTGTTTTTAATGGAGAGATGAATCTCATCTAGAGTCTTGGACCTGGATTGGGGGCAGGAGATGGATGAGAAAAAAACTGCCATAGTAGCACAGTAGCCTGAGGCTTTGGACCCTCCATGTGCTAATCCAAGTATAAAAGGTTGATAGAGGTGTCTCTTATGGCAGGGCTCACCATCTCCAGAAAAATGTTTTCTTGCTGAATAGTCTCCTCAGTGATCCTTTCATGTCCTTGTTCCTTAGACTATAGATGAAGGGGTTCATCATGGGAGTTACAATTGTATACATCATGGCAGCTACCTTATCCCTTCCTACTGAGTAGGCAAAAGAGGGAAGAAAGTAGACCCCGATGATGGATCCATAGGAAAGGGCCACAGCTGAGAGATGGGAGCCACAAGTGGAGAATGTTTTCCACTTCCCCTTGGCTGAAGGACCCCCAAGTACAGTGCAACAAATAAGGGCATAGGAGACAATAATGAAGGTGAAGGGGATAAAGGTAACTGCTCCCCCAATGACTAAGATTGTCAAGTCATTGATTTGAGTGTCTGAGCAAGCAAGCTTTAAAATGGGTTCCAGGTCACAGGAAAAGTGTGGGATTTTTTTCTGATCACAGATGGTCAAGAGACCCAGCAGACTTAGATTAGTATTGAGACAAGGTTGGAGATGACCCATGGTGTCACTACCAATAGGGCACGACACTTGTGGCTCAGTAATGCAGCATAATGTAATGGGTGACAAATGGCAACATACCAGTCATATGCCATGGCTGCCAAAAGGAAATTGTCCAGGTCCACCAGCAACATAAAAAAGTACATTTGTGTAAGGCATCCTGCAAAGGAGATGGTTGGGCTCTGGCTTTGGATGTCTGCCAACATTTTGGGGATTGTAGTGGTTGTGAAGCAGATGTCAGTGAAGGATAGATTGGCAAGGAAGAAGTACATGGGGCTATGAAGGTGAGCATCATTGATAATAGCCAGGATGATAAGTAAGTTTCCTACCATGGTGACCAGATACATGCACAGAAATGGCATAAAAATGAGCTTCTGCTGTTCAGACCCCACAGTGAGTCCCAGGAGGAAGAATTTGGAAATAGTTCGGTTTCCTTGGTGCATGATTCTGCTGTGTCTAAAAAGGAAAAAATTCAACCTCACTGTAAAATAGTAACAATACAAAAACTGGTCAGAGGACATTATACTAGATTATAGAATTGAATCAAAGTCTTGGAACCAGACAGTACTGGCTCATATTCTCTTCCTACTAAAACACAAGCTCAACAAGGTCATGAATTTTATCTACTATGTTCAATGCTGTAGTCCAGTACTAAAGACGGTGCTTGGCACGTGGTAGGTGCCCAGTAAATATTAGTTGGATTTATATACGAATGAGCACTAGGTTTTATACTTAACTAATGAATCATTGAACACTACATCAAAAACTAATTATGAAAAAAAAACTAATTATGTACTATACAGTGGCTAACTGAATATAATAAAAAATAATAAAAAATAAAAAAAGAATGAGTGATTAAATGAAAAAGTTAATATTCTGAATTTACCACTCAATATTTTCATGACCTTGTTATTTGTGCTTTTTCTAAGCCAATTTCATCAATTTCAAAATGTGGAGAATACCCATTTTACAAGGTTTTTTGAGAATTGCAGGGCACATGTCAAATGCCCATGTCTATATTTAACTATTTCTGCACAAATAGTAGCTGCTATTGTTCACTCATTTGGAAAAATCATAGACTCTAAAGGCAAAAAGAAATCTTCAGAGAACATCTAACCCAGCTTCTGTCTTTGGGCAGTTGAGTATTCAATATGCATGTGATAGTGTAGCTGAGCACATTTTAGTGTTCCAGAGACAGAGATGCCACAATCCTCTTCCAGCACCTGATCCAAAATTTTATCCTTTAAGTAATTAACACTTCCTCACATCTTCCTGAAATCGTCTCAGTTTTTACATTTCAAAAAGGAGAAATTAGTCGTCTGAATTAAGTGCTGCTGACATCATGTAAGGATGTCCACTGAATTAAGCTATACAGAGGTAATGTTTAGTGTTCTTAACAAGACCATTTATAGTGGAGTTGATTGGGCATAAGCCAAAGTGAAGAAGATTTAGGGGTAACACTTTAAGACCTAGTGTTTATTTAGGGCTTAATATGTTGTAGACACCTTGCTAAGTGCTTTTTGTGGATTATCTTATTAAATATTCACCACAACTCTGAATTAAGTAGGGCTACTAAGATGTTCCATTTACAGATGAAGAAATCAAAGATTAAAAAGGTTAAATAACTTGATGAAAATGACACATAGCTGGTGTAGTGGTCAGGATTCTAAGTTCGGTTGGTCTGACTTCAGAGCCCTCTTGCTTAACCACTATGCCATATTGCCACATACTGCTTATATCTTCACGTTTGTGAAGAGAAAACCTATGTTCTAGGCACATAAGAGCTTGCTGAGCCAAAGTCAAAAGCTAGTAAGTGATGGAGCTAGACTTTGAATCTTGATGCCAGTGTTTTTGCTATATCTGGGTAAGTTTAAATGAGAGCAAATGGGTTTACAAATGGGAAGATTTGTCCTTGCTTATTCCAGTTTGCACCTTATCTACGCTGCTGTGAGATCCGTTTTACACACTTGCTACTTAAAGTTCTACCATGCATCCATACCACCTTCCCAAGTCTAACACAACTGGACTGCCATTGTATAAATTCACGCACTTCTGCTGGTTTGCTGTTTAATGTTGTATTCTCTGAAAAAAAGAGGTTGGCAGCACTAATGAATAGTTGGAGCAAAACTGCAGGAGGAATGCTGCATTTACTTAACAACACAATTTTTCCCAAGTACTATAGCAGTACTCATTTGCATACTAACAAATAAATGTGCTAATTATAAACCAAGCAGGATCAGGTCTGGTGGGACCTCTGCTAGGCAACATTTAGTCATTTCATATGTACAGAATGTACTGAAAATAATAAAGTGGCATATTATTATGTACATGTAATTTAGGCTTTTCACTAATGCAAATTGTATTAGCAAAGTTTGACAGTCCACGTTTCTGATTTGTCCTTCTAGGCACCATATAAGCTAGTTCCATTTAACTGCTTGTTCTCTCTTCTCCTCAAGCTGGCACCATATTTTCCATCCAAACACGTAAGTATCTTCAGTCTTTCAACCTTTATATCCAAGTCACTAATTTGGCACAATACTCCTGCAGTAAATGTGGGGACTAAACGTTTATGTATTTAGGTTGGGGTCCCCCTCCTATGGAACTTACCCAGATGTTTTTTGGCTATTTCCAAAGCTATTCCAGAAAGAAACAGTTCCACTACCTCCACATAAAAAAATCAGTGATTTTTTCAGCCATGGATGTGAAGCTTTCCTCCTAAAATAGAAAAAGAGAAGAGGGCTGGAATAAGAATTGAAAACTTCAACTGGTGGTAGTGTTTCTGCTGCTGTATTTAGGAAAGGATCACCCTAGGGCTCAAGGCAATCCTCTAGGCTCCTTATTAGAAACCATTCTCAATTCCATCCTCTATGGACCAAGTCCTCCCTACTGTGATATATTGGTATTCACTGATTTCTTGGGAATATATATATAAACATATTTTATATATATATATAAAATATATTTCCTATATATATATATATCCCATAATATACATATATGTATAAAATCCATACATATACATAATGTGTATATATGTGTGATTATATACCGTGTGTATACATATATATATGCAGTGTGTGTATATGTGTATATATATATTTTTTCAAACCTCATGTCCCTGTTGTATTTTCACTCTAGTTAGAAAATGAAAATATCAACTACTTTTGAAGAAAAACTTCACCTTCCCTCATACCTAATAGTTGCCTTTTGCATCTCCATGTAATCCAATAACAAACAGACTCAGGTGATATTTGGAGAAGAGTAATAATGAAAGCAACACTAGAGTGCTTATTATTTGTCAGGCACTGTTTTAAGCCCTTCATGTATATTAATTTAATTAATTTTTAAAAAGATTTTATTTGTTTATTTATTTATTGGAGAGAGAGAGTGTGCACACATGAGCGGGGGAAGGGCAAAAGGAGAGAGAGAGAAGCTCAAGCACACTCCATGCTGAGCGCTGAGCCCCATGTGGGGCTTGAACCCACGACCCTGAGATCATGACCTCAGCCCAAACCAAGAGCTGGATGCTTAACTGACCAAGCCACCCAGGTGCCCCTTAACTCAATTAATTTTTATAATAAAACTGAGGGAGGTAAAAATATGATCTCCTTTTTCACAGATGAGGAAACTGAAAAAAAAAGTGATTTGCACATGGTCATAAACTAGTTGATGGTAGAGCCAAGGTTCTTACCAGAAACTCTTGCTCATGCTCTTTCTTAACTACTGCATTACACTATGTCCTAGTAATCATGGGGGAGCTCTAGAAAAAGAAGGCATTCTGGGAAATTGGCAAAAAATGATCTTTTCAAACTTCTCTCCTGTCATTCTCCCTCTCCTGAATCCTGGCAGAATTTCTCACTGCCTATTCAACTCTACCTCCAAACCTAGAGACTATGTACATTTCAGCTACCCTCTTTTTTTCTTAATGTTATCATGGAGGGATAACCTTCCTTTTAATAAAAGCCAATCCTTTCATCTATATTCTGGATCCCTTCCCCTTTTGCTTTCCTAGGAGATTTATGCCATCAGTTGATTTCTTTCCTGTATCTTCAAGCAATCCTTCTCTACTGGATTCTTTTTTCAGCTTTTAAACATATTATAGTCTCCTATGTTCAAACAAACAAGTGAACTGCCCTGGATCCCTTAGCCCTCTCAGTTACTGAACAATCTCACTCCCTCCATCAAACACAAATTTCTTGAATTGTCTATATTTCTGTCTCCATTTCTTCACCTCGACCCACTCCAATCTGTCTTCTGCCCCACACGACTCCACTGAAATAGCTCTCGATAAGGTCACAATGACACCCATGATGCTAAATTCATCCCTCTTGGCAATTCAACAGCGTTCATCTCAGATGATCGCCTTCTTTCTTGATATACCCTCTTTCCTTGGATTTTGAGAACCTCACTCCCCTGCTTTTCCTTATATTTCTCTGACCATTCTTTCTCCATCTCCTTTTGTGGCTTCTCCATATAACATTTAAATGTTTGTTGTGATGTCACAGAGTTTTTCTTTGCTCATTCTATTCTCTCCCTGAAATAAAATCATCCACTTTCATGACTTCAATAACCATCTTTATGCTGATGATTCTGTTTCTTATCCTTAATTTAACTCTCTCTTCTGAGTTCCAGAACCATGCACCTATTTTTTATATTCACTTGTATATCTCATAAGCACTTTAAATTCAGTATTTCCAAAATAAAACTCATTATCTACCCACCCCATTGCCTAAAACCAATTTTGACCCTCCTCTATTATTCCTTACCTCAATAAAATATAGCATTATTAATTTTTATCATTTTGAAACTTCCCATCTTTCTTAAGATCCCATTATTTAAGTCCTGTAGATTTCTGATCTTAAATATCACTCAAATGTATCTACTTCTCTTTATCATCCTATTCCAGGCCATTAACATGTCTCTGTATCTAATTTGTTCCCTCTGAACAGTCCCAGGCTAATACTTTTTAGTGACTTCCTATTCTTCTTACTTTAAGGTCCAGAATTATTTTTTTTTCTTCTCAGAGACCCACTTTATTCAGTTCTGTACATATGGGGACATTGGCACAAGCCCAATCCATCTTAGCTTATATCACCCTGTGGAGAATAAAGCATAAGGTCCACAATTATTAATGTAACCTACAATGCTTGGCCTTCTCCTGAATTCCCATTATGTGCTCTCCTTCCTTCAGTTCCTTGAAACCCCCAAGTTCTTCCTTGCCTCACTGTTTTTTTTCATATGCTCATATTCTCTGTCTGGAAGGTAATACCTTCTACATGGGGCTAACTCATATTCCTACTTCAGGTCTCAATTTAAATACTTTTTATTCAGGTAAACCTTCTCTGACCTCTCAAGTCTATGTCAGATCCTTGCAGTGACATCCTATAGCCACCTGTACTTCCCCTATAAAAAGTATTTATTGGAACTACTTATCCCTCCTATTATCTTATAAATTCTATGAGGACAGGGACCATATCTATCTTCTTCTATATTCCCAATGCTTAGCAAAGTGCATGACAAGTAGTTGGTACTCAAAAATTTGTGAATGATTGAATTAATGGGAGAATAGAAATTATATATAGAACAATTAATTTGGCTTGGCAGTAGGGGTCATGGAAGAATTTAAAGAGAAAATGACTTTTTAGATGAGTCTTGAAGAATAAACAGCAATTTGAAGCACTATTGTAAAGATATAGAGGAGAAAAGTGTGAGGCCTCAAAGTACATGATGTGTGCAGTAACTTAGAGCTGTCTGGTATGGCTGTAGTACAGGAGAGAATCGTAGAAGGTAGTAGGTTGGGCATAATTGTGAAGGTCTTTGTGTGTACCATCTGATTAATGATGTTTGGCAGCAGCATCTAAGAGAAACAGCAAGCATGATTTTGTGTTGTGGAAGATCCAGAGTTCAGAGCAGACTGACAATTACCAGGGAAGGACTAAAATCAGAAGTACTTGGCAAAATGGCTATAAATAAGTATTCCTTTCCTTTTTGGCTCCACTTTGTTTTGAGGCTCCCTAGAGACCTGTATCGCTATTTCTAGTGACCAGAGAGTATGTGTGGAGCCTGCCTGACAAGAGAAATGGCTGAGCATACTGAGAAATGAGGAATTGTGTCCTCCTCTTGCAGATGGAATCCCCAGGCCAGTGGAAAAATGGTGTCTCTTCATGACCATTTTGTGATCCTTTTTCAGTTTGGTAAATCACATCACAACATGTATTGGATTTTACATTTTTTCAGGAGCCTTGGACTTTCCTAGAGGAGATTTGTAAGTCTTTAGGCAATTGGTATTCAGTATAGTAATGTCTGATTTTTTAAAGGGGCATATTTGGAAACAGAGTACAATGACACTGACCTTTTCTCTGAGTGGCTGTTTTTGCAAACATCATAGCAAATGCGTTCAGGAATTGTTCATTCATGGGAGCTGTTCAGAAGCAGGGGAAGGGAAGTGCCCTGGAATTGACAACAGCAGCAAAGCAGTACAGAAAAGAGCAGAGAGGCTCAGACATGATGAATAGGGTCATTTTTTGCTGTGAAAAGATTGATGCTTCCTTATCTGGAGGATGGATCCATATACTCTTAAATTCTTGGTTGAATATTTGTTTGTTTTTTTTGACACAGAGGATCATAAACATGGCCATTGTTTTGGTCTCACTTCTATTTTCAACTACCTAAGTGTCTGGATAGTAGTTTTATCCTCTGTAAAATGAGGGGGTTAGACTAAATTTTCTCTATACTCAATTCCCACTCTGACATTTGACAATTCTATGATTTCTAGTTGGGTACATTTATACGTATTGTGGTGGAAATGTGATTGTATATGACTAGAAGATGGGTAGTAGAAATAGTACAATTTCTTCTCAATGAACACAGTAGGTTTTGTGTACGTGTTTTGATGTATAATTCATGAAGTTTCTAAATTTCCCACTTGGAGAGAGAGTTCGTGACAATAAAATTACATTCTGCCTAATCATTTCGCCTATGTTGTGTGTGTGGGTAGGGGGTTTATTACAAAAGGGTGTGTGTTAGCTAAGAAGGGTTATCTGAAGGTAATTGTAGAAGTAGGCTTCTGTTTAAGATGAGGAAATAGGAGAAAGAGAAGAAAAAGATTAAGCATAGCTTTAAGTAACCTACTTAATAAAAGTTTTTGAAAAACACTAGAAACAGTTATCAGCTTGTCAACTAAATCAGAGCCAATCTCTGCTTATGCCTTCATTGGAAACCTCTTCAAGGTGGACACCCAGACTATCCATTTATTCATTGTTTCACTAATGGGAGAAGGAGGCAGTATGAAAACTCTTCTTCAGGATTAAGGAAGAGGAAATGAAGTGAGAGAAGCAGCCCATAGGTTTCCTCCCTCTCATCCAGTTGGCAGAGAATGTTCGAGTATCCAGTAAATTCTCTCTTGCCTTCTTCTCTTCCTCCCCCACAAACATCACTAGCAGCAAGAAAAAAAAAAAAAAGGAAACACTGAGAGGAGTGGGAGAGCAAGGGCTAGATTACCTATGGCGTTCCTGCTCCATCCAATTATCAGCTTTATCAAGGTTTTGTTGGCAGTTACATAAGGGAGACATTGGGACATAGAAGGACTGTTGAAGGGAGGCCAGGGGGGAGATACGTGGGCATCAAATTTTAACCACTTAGCTACTATCATTGCAGAGAATCATAGCAGATGTCACATTTTACTATTCAGCATGCTATATTTGGTGCATGAGCCATATCCTTAGCTTTTATGCTTCCTCATAATATTAGATTGTTGTGCCTGTGAAAAGAAATGTAAGAAAGTAAAGTTTAGAACATATAAAACACAGGTATTGAAGACCATACTCAGACACAGCTATATGGAACCCACAAGTTTGTTAGGGAGAGCGCACACTTGCACCGTGACAACTCTGAATACCAAAGTAGTGTTTTCAAAGCAACAACTTAACAAGGGTAAACAATAGAGTGCAAAGTGGAGTAATTGAGTAGTCAGAGTTAGGTGGGTTTTTATCATAAAAGGTTGCTTGGAGAACATGAGTTTTGGGAAGGTGACACCCATAACTGCTTCATAATCAGTAGATCACTGGGACTATTTTCTAGTCAATGCTTCAATCTTAGTAGTAATCTTGATATTTTCAACTCTGGTATGGAATTACTGGTCTATGTTAGGTAATATTTATTGTCATGTGGGTCTCAGAGAGCACGCTGTCCTTGAAGACAGCTAGCAGGAGAACAAGGTGCTTGCAAGTTTCTAATTGGCCTGGGAAGGGATAAAATTTGCCACCTGAAGTGCCAAGGGAACAAGTACATAGTGTACTTCTTCCTTAATGAAATTCAAGGTTGGTGGAGGAAGGGTTCTCCCTGATTTTCAGTTACTTAATAGAATGTCCAGGAAGATGGAATTGAACAGTGAAATACAGACTAAGGGTCACAGTGACCCAGTATTTTAGCAGCCCTTAAATATCTGTTGAATTCTCTTAGAACCAACCTGAGGCATGGGTCTCTTAGGACAATAGCTAAGCCTGTAGAGGGAAAAGATTTTTGTTAGGATACAAGAGTTCTGTGTCTCAATTCTGGCTTGAAATCTTATTTTCAGAGTGACTTTGAACATATTAATTCCCTAAGATAGATATTGGATTTATTAAACACAAAGGAATTCCTTTTCTGTCTATGAAACTTGATCTCATCAGATGACTTTAGAGTACAGTAATCTTTATATTTATCACATGGTGGTTTGGAACGGTGGGAGGATGGAGAGGGAAGTGCTGGAAGTTGGATAATTGTAAATGTACGAGTACTTTAGTGAGCTCCACAGATAGATAAATCTGGAAGGGAATATGATCGTAGACTCTATTCACTCAACTGTGTATCATCTAGCAAGCCTGCCTGACCCTTTGCCTCTTTTCTCTGCAAGTTTCAATACTGCTATGGACTGAATTGTGTCCCCCTACCCCTGAAAATTCTTATACTCTCTTCAAAAGAAGAGATACCAGAGAGTGCTCTCCCCCTGTATGGGAGAACACAAGAAGAAAGTGGTTGTTTGCAAGCCAGGAAGAGTGTTCTCACTAGAAATCAACCATGCTGGCACCTTGGTCTTGCACTTCCAGTTTCTAGCACTGGGAGAAAATAAATTTCTGTTGTTTAATTTACCCAGTGGTATTTTGTTACAGCAGCCTGAGCAGACTAAGATAATTACTATCTCCTAAACAGGACCTGCCATGTGACCTGTAAAGAAAGGAAATCTAATGCCACCAATTTGAGTTTATATTCTTGAGAATCCATTAGAGCCCAGATCTTCAGGGGTTGGGTAATACAAGTTATTTGTTGCATTGTTATAGTGAGAAACTGGCCTTGACTACCCTCCTTTGCATCACAACAACCCTCCCTTTCTTGCACATACACACTTCATTTCACAGCGTTTGTGTATTTCTTCCTCATTAGTGTTTCTTTTCTCTATGTTTGCTACTCCTCTAGTCATGGACACAAAGAAACTGGAGAACATCACACCAGTGTTCAAAATTATTGGTTTCTCTTCAGGTGTGACCTTGATGAGCCTGTTTATTATTTTTTCCTCATCCATGGCTTACCGTTTAGATTCCTTAATATATGGCCACTAACCAAGTGTATCTGCAACTATATTCTGTTATTGTGTTAAGAACTATGAACTCTTTGTGGTTAATCCATTAATAAATTCAGGCAATATTTATTGAGCATCTATGACATGCTTCTGTTCTAGATGCTGAAATACAGTGACAAATAAGAAAGGCAAAAGTATTTTTTGCCTATATAGAGTTTACCTTTAGTGGGGGAAGACGGATAATAAATATATAGAGAAATGAATTTTAAAACATAACTTTAGGTGGGAATAGCTTCTGTGAATAAAATGGAGTGGAGAATTGTTGGGTCAGTGACCACCTTACATAAGTTGACTAGGAAATTTTTCTCCAGGGAAGTGACAAATGAGCTGAGAACTAAAGTGGTGAGTGATGAGAAAGACCTAGAGAATTGTAGGTAGACTAGTGCAAAAGACCTACGTTGGAAATGTATGGGACATATACATAGACCACAAAGAAAATCACTGTGGCTGGAAGTAGTGAGAGACACAGATGACGATGTCAAAAGATATTTAGGGGCCATATTATGGGGAATCCAGAATGCTATGGTGAAAAGCTTGGATTTAATCTTGGATGCAGTGGAAAGCAATTGAGGGGGTTAAGAAAGGAAGAAAGGGGTCTGATTAACACTTTGCAAAGATGCTTCTGGGTGCTGTCTGGAGGATGGGCTATAGGGAGCCAGAGTGAAGGCAGAAAGCCCAATTATAGGCTATTGTAGTACTCCAAGAGAAAGATAATAGTGGATTGAGCTAAGATGGTACAGTGGAGGTAGAGAGAAGTTTTTGGATACTGGATGTCCTTTTATTATTTTTTTCTTTATACATAAGTTTTTATTTCTCTTGGGTAAATACCTAGGAGTGGGATTCCTGAATTATATGGTAAGCATATGTCCAACTATATTAGAAACTGCCATACTGTTTTCTAAAGTAGCTATGAGATCTTGTATTTTCACCAGGATGTATGTGTTCTTTTTTTTTTTTACTTTAATAGAATTTAATAAAAGATTTATAAAGGTGTGGGCAGGGTTAAAGGAAATAACAAGGGATGATGAAGTACCCACATATTTAGAAATCCACTGCCAAACCATATTTATCTGGCATTTCTATTCTATTTTCTGTATCTCTAATTATTCCTTGCCAGTGCAAATATTTAAAGTTATTTTTCCCAAAGACTAGTATGATAACAATATTAAGGACAAAGAGTTATAACTATTACTATGCACCAGGCACTCTCCTAAGCACTTTACATATATTAATTCATTTAATCCTCATGACAAACCTATGACAAATTAGCCTTCCTGCTATAAAGTGATATAGGTTTTTTTTTTTTAGTGTTCAATGATTCATTTTTTGCGTATAACACCCAGTGCTCCATGCAGTACGTGCCCTCTTTAATACCCATCACCTGGCTAACCCATCCCCCCACCCCACCCCCAAAACCTTCAGATTGTTTCCCCGGAGTCCATAGTCTCTCATGGTTCATCTCCCCCTCTGATTTCCCCCCCTTTCAGTTTTCCCTTCCTTCCCCTAATGTCCTCCATGCTATTCCTTATGTTCCACATATGAGTGAAACCATATGAAAATTGTCTTTCTCTGCTTGACTTATTTCACTTAACATAATCCCTTCCAGTTCCATCCATGTCGATGCAAATGGTGAGTATTCATCCTTTCTTACGGCCGAGTAATATTCCATTGTGTATATGAGCCACATCTTCTTTATCATTCATCTGTTGAAAGGCATCTCAGCCCCTTCCACAGTTTGGCTTTTGTGGACATTGCTGCTATTAACATTGGGGTGCATGTGGCCCTTCTTTTCACTACATCTGTGTCTTTGGGCTAAATACCCAGGAGTGCAATTGCTGGGTCATAGGGTAGCTCTACTTTTAATTTTTTGAGAAACCTCCCTACTGTTTTCCAAAGTGGCTGTACCAGCTTGCATTCCCACCAACAGTGTAAGAGGGTTCCCCTTTCTCCACATCCTCTCCAACATTTGTTGTTTCCTGCCTTGTTAATTTTTGCCATTCTAACTGGTGTAAGGTGGTATCTCAATGTAGTTTTGATTTAAATTTCCCTGATGGCTAATGATGTTGAACATTTTTTCATATGTCTGATATCCTTTTAGAGTAGAGCAGGCAGCATTCAGTGGATTGGATATAGTGGTTTATGCAATGCTATGATTATGGCCATCTCTATGGCCCTTACTCTTTGCTTTCTTACTCAACTTTTGTCATTCAGATATAATCTCTTGGTCTCCAGTGTTCTTATTATTTCAATGTGGTATGCCTTAGTGTGCATCTATTTTCATCAGTTTTGCTGGGTATTCAATTGCCCCTTTTAGTCTGGAAATTATTTCTTTTTTTAAATTTTTTTTATTTTTTAATTTTATTATGTTATGTTAATCAACATACATTACATCATTAGTTTTTGAGGTAGTGTTCCATGATTCATTGTTTGCGTGTAACTCCCAGTGCTCCAGTCAGTACGTGCCTTCTTTAATACCCATCACCAGGCTAACCCATCCCCCCACCCCCTCCCCTCTAGAACCCTCAGTTTGTTTCTCAGAGTCCATAGTCTCATGGTTTTTCTCCCCCACCGATTTCCCTCCCTTCATTTCTCCCTTCCTACTATCTTCTTTTTTTTTTTTTTTAACATATAATGTATTATTTGTTTCAGAGGTACAGGTCTGTGATTCAGCAGTCTTACACAATTCACAGCACTCACCATAGCACATACCCTCCCCAATGTCTATCACCCAGCTACCCCATCCCTCCTACCCCTGCCACTCCAATACTGCTCAGTTTGTTTCCTGAGATAAAGAATTCCTCATATCAGTGAGGTCATATGATACATGTCTTTCTCTGATTGACTTATTTCGCTCAGCATAACACCCTCCAGTTCCATCCACATCTTTGCAAATGGCAAGATTTCATTCCTTTTGATGGCTGCATAATATTCCATTGTATATATATACCACTTCTTCTTTATCCATTCATCTGTCAATGGACAGCTTGGCTTTTTCCATAGTTTGGCTATTGTGGACATTGCTGCTATAAACATCGGGATGCACGTACCCCTTCGGATCCCTACATTTGTATCTTTGGGGTAAATACCCAGTAGTGCAATTGCTGGGTCATATGGTAGCTCTACTTTCAACTTTTTGAGGAATTTCCATACTGTTTTCCAGAGTGGCTGCACCAGCTTGCATTCCCACCAACAGTGTAGGAGGGTTCCCCTTTCTCTGCATCCTCACCAACATCTGTTGTTTCCTGACTTGTTAATTTTAGGCATTCTGACTGGTGTGAGGTGGTATCTCATTGAGGTTTTGACTTGGATTTCCCTGATCCTGAGCAATGTTGAGCACTTTTTCATGTGTCTGTTGGCCATTTAGATGTCTTCTTTGGAAAAATGTCTGTTCATGTCTTCTGCCCATTTCTTGATTGGATCATTTGTTCTTTGGGTGTTGAGTTTGATGAGTTCTTTATAGATTTTAGATACTAGCCCTTTATCTTATATGTCATTTGCAAATATCTTCTCCCATTCTGTCAGTTGTCTTTTGGTTTTGTTGACTGTTTCTTTTGCTGTGCAAAAGCTTTTTATCTTGATGAAGTCCCAATAGTTCCTTTTTGCCCTTGCTTCCCTTGCCTTTGGTGATGTTTCTAGGAAGAAGTTGCTGTGGCTGAGGTCGAAGAGGTTGCTGCCTGTGTTCTCCTTTAGGATTTTGATAGATTCCTGTCTCACATTGAGGTCTTTCATCCATTTAGATTTATCTTTGTGTATGGTGTAAGAGAATGGTCGAGTTTCAGTCTTCTGTATATAGCTGTCCAATTTTCCCAACACCATTTATTGAAGAGACTGTCTTTTTTCCATTGGATATTTTTTTTCTGCTTTGTCGAAGATTAGTTGACCATAGAGTTGAGGGTCCATTTCTGGGCTCCCTATTCTGTTCCATTGATCTATGTTTCTGTTTTTGTGCCAGTACCATGCTGTCTTGGTGATCACAGCTTTGTAATACAGCTTGAAATCAGGCAACCAATAACCGGTAACGAGATTGAAGCAGTGATCAAAAACCTCCCAAGAAAGAAGAGTCCAGGACCTGATGGATTTCCTGGGAATTCTACCAAACATTCAAAGAAGCAATAACACCTATTCTCCTGAAGCTGTTTCAAAAAATAGGAACAGAAGGAAAACTTCCAGACTCATTCTATGAAGCCAGCATTACCTTGATCCCAAAACCAGGGAAAGACTCCATCAAAAAGGAGAATTTCAGACAAGTATCCCTGATGAATATGGATGCCAAAATTCTCAACAAGATCCTAGCTAATAGGATCCAACAGTACATTAAAAGGATTATCTATCAAATTATTTTTTTGATAATTTCTTCCTCATTTTCTCTGTTCTCTTTTAGGAAAATCCATCACTGCTATGTTGGAACTCCTGGTTTGAACTTCTAAACTAAAAATTTTCCCCTTTTTCCTATCTCTGTTTCTTTGGTTTAGTTTTTGTGAGAATTCCTCAACTTCATTTTCCACTACCGCTATTGAAGTTTTATTTCTGTTGTCTCTTAAAATATCCAAGAACTCTTTTACTTAATGTTTATTTTTTCTAGTTGCTATTCTTGTTTAATGACAATAGCTTCTTTTATATTTCTGATGATCTTAATGGTTTTGAAAGTTCTCCTCTCTCTGATATATGTTTCTCCTAAGTTATTTTTTCTTAACTTTTTTGTTTTGATCTCTTCCTTTTATGATAGACTTTTAAAAAATTATGTCTTGGGGTCCTTGTATGTTTGGTTATATTTGAGTGGGACACAAAAAAGCTGATTAAAAGTTTTTGTCATGGAGGGCCTTATTATAGGATGATTTGGCTGGATCCCCTCTGTTGGTGAACTCCTAATTATTTTTAGATAATTTTCTATAAGGCTGATCAGATTCTCTCAGAAAATAATCTTTCAATCTTCTACCTGGGGCAAGCCTTGGCTGCAGGTTTCTGGGAACTAAACAGGAGAAGAGGGCTGGTGGTCTCAACATACAGTAGATAGCTAGATCACACACTGAGTTCTAGCTGAGATACCCAGTCCAAACACCTCGTATTTTAACGATCAGAATAAGTTTCTACTCTTTGGTAAGAGGGAAGTATGTAGGGGAATTACCCTGCTGTAAAGAAAAGAGGAGGGGATTTGGAGGCTTAATTGCTCCATAAACCATCTTTCAACAAATTCCCATGTTTTCAGCTCCGCTTTCACCCTCACTAATAGAAGTACCCAATGGTGACTGGATGCTGCCAATTTTTGAGCCTCTGGGGAGATTATTGGTGCAAATTGTATTGTTCATTTTCTCACTGTTGGTTTAGGATTCAGGTTTCTTGGGTCTCCCAGTCAGTTAATAGTTGCTTTTTTGCTTTCCTTTTCCTAAAACGCTTTTCATACTGTTTCATGTTTGTTTTTCCTTATGGGTTTATGCCTCTAAAATAGTTTATTTTGTGTCATTTATACATAAATGTGAATGTCTAATCCATTGCATTTAACTGAAAACCCTTCTTTATTTTTATCATGACATTTAATGTGTTTATTTTGTAGCACTTCTATTATATTACATATTTATATATTTGCTTATTATATGTCTCCATCCACAAGTATGCTTGCTTCATGAAAATAGGGATATTGTCTATCTTGTTCACTATGCATCCCTAGTGCCTAGGACATAATAGACACTCAGTAAGTATTTGCTGCATAAATTAATCTGACTTATTTTATTAATTAAAAATGACATTTATAGTCATACCATCTGATAGTGGTTGTGGTGAAAAAAATGAAAATAATTATATAACAAATTAGTCAGATCAAAATGGGAGAATTAGATACTCAAGGAAAAACAATATATAAGACAAGACACATAATAGCACAAGTGTATTTTACTGCAAAACCAATATATTTTCAACTTTATAATGCTACATTTTGTTCATAGTGGGCTGCCTCTGAAACATGTCTATGAACTTAAACTCATTGAGTCTTAGAAGTGGGGAAAAAACTGTAAATTATTCAGTTTAATATCTTGTTTTACAGATAAGGAAACTGAGGATGAGAAAGGGGGAGTTATTAGCCAAATATCAGACAGGTAGTTAGTGGCAGAGCTGAGGCCAGGGCCCATCTCTTCAGACCATCTGCCCGTTGCTCTTTCTAATCTGGGGCCTGAAGATATGGCCTGATCCAAACAGCCCAGTTGTGTTAATGTGTACCATCACTGGCCCACTAATCTCACAGGGGTGTTAGAACAGTAAAAGTATAGTAATAGTTTTGAGTGGGATTTGGATGAAAAAAATTAGTGGCAGGAGTTTTTTTTTAACACTTACACAAACATAAGATACAATTAAGGAAAGAGAGATTATTTACACAGTAGCCTTTCAATTAACCTCAGATTCCCTCAGGGGAGAATGAGTCTGTATTATATGACGTATATTGCTTGTGTTAAATACCATACAGTTGGCCCATGATTGGCTATTTATATGGATAGAAGTCCAAGAAGCTAATAGCCTCGGTCCTTCCAGCAAAAACCACTGAGGGAGACCAGTGCTAAATGCTAGATGTGACCTTGATAAAAATGACAAGACGTTGCAGGTGAGTTTGTGGCGTTTTGCATTTTATCAAAATCCTTCCATTTGGAGTGGAGGGGAGCAAACAAGGGGGAGGCCCTTTCACAGAGAGCCACTGATTTTGGCTATACAGTAAAAACTGATCTATTTTGATGTATCTGCCTGGGGCTTAGAACTTGAAAAACTTTAGCCAGAGAGACAAGTTTTTCTTTGAGTAACTATATTGCTTTTCACATTTCTATTTTATGTCTGCAGAGGGAACACACAATAAATTTGGGTAAGAATGTAGCAGGCAGAAATCAGAGCTGATGAATTCCAAGCTTACATAAACTAAGGTTCCCAATCCCAGGTGCTTTTGTTTTTTCCTGTCAGTTTGACTTAGTAAAACAAGACAGATATTCTGAGTCCTCCTAACTCCTGTCCCATTACTCAGGGATTTTGGAGACTGGGCATTGCAACTGCTTTGTTGAAATAGAAGAGGATTTAGTGGGCTAGGATGTGATGGGGAGAGAGGGTGAAGAGTGTGGGGAGCAGCACATCAGGCTGCTCGTTCATAGGAGATGATTTGTGTTCATTCATAGAAGATGTGAAAGTGGAGAAGCACAGAATCCAGCCCCCTACAGTAACCACAAGCAACTGCCACTCTTACTTGCCTGAAGATACTGCAGAAACCCAAAGTTCACAGCCCTCCTGACTGAGAGTTTAATCCCAGAGAAGGATCAGAGCAAATGCTTGTAGGTTTGCTTTAGCCCTCATATTTATACAGTGTTGTTGACTTTTTAAAATTATGAAACTTGAGCAACTTTAGTGAATCAAACATGGATATCCAGCACTTTGAGTGCCTGCCTGGCTGACTTTTTTCAGGTCCAGTCATGGTTTTATGTGGCTTGAGGTTATTTCACAAATATATTTCTTTTGGTTGATTCTACTGATTGTATAGTCATCCACCCTGTTAATATCCAATAGTGCATTTAGCCATCCTCCAGATATTGAACATTTGGCCTCTTTCATGGAATGTCTTTTAACCACTCCCATTTTGCACCAAACTCTATTCACCTTTTAAGGTTCTGGTTCAATACTACCTCTTCCATGATACCTTTCTTTTCCCCACCCCCATCCTGCTCCAGCCCCGTAGAATAAAATCAGTTCTTCTTTTTTTGCTCTTGTAGCTCTTTGTCTTTATTTCCATGAAAGAACATGTTACACATACAGTTGTCTTCCCTGTTACGTTATAGGCTCCTTGAGGGCAGGGATTGGGTCTAATACATAATTGAATCCCCTTAGCGTATGAATAGTGATTTACAGATACATATACAGCAGATGAATATTTAACCAGCAATATAATGAACATTTTTGCATAAATTATTTTCATTTATTTTGGATTATATCCTTGGGGGTATATTTCTGCAAATGGAATTACTTGGGCAAAGAGCAGTTACACACTGTCATAGTGTATTCCAGAAATTTCACCAGCAATTTATGTGGTGACCTGTTTCCTGACAGTGGTCTTTATTACACACATACTACCAAGCTGGGGGACATTGTGATTTAATTTGTATTATGCTGAGGTCACATGTTTTGTCCTGTGATTATATACTGAATATGTTCCCTATTGTGCTTGTTGTCGATTTTTTTTGATGACTCATCTAGTGAGCTTTATACATTTATCTCGTATGTTTCATTATTTATTTATATGTTCTGACTGGTGTGTTTTGAAAGTTCTCAATTGTATATACTTTCCCCTTTGGTGATTTCCTTTTTGATCTTTATCTTATTATAGTACAATATGCGCAAGATTTTCTGTCATATATTTGAGCACATTATCTTGGCTTCAATGATACCCTTTATTTTTTCAGTGGCTACAATAGCTAGATAAACAAGGCTGTTCTAGGTTTTTTTTTTTTTCCTAGTTTCACAGTTTAGATTTGTATGTCTAACTTTTTGATCCATCTGGAATTTATTGAAGCATATGATGTGAGAGACATATAACCAAATTCAGTTCTCTTCTTATGGATACACAGTTTCCCCATTGATATTTATTTGTTAGTGATTTGTTAGTGTTCCCTTTTGTGTGTGTGTGTGTTCTTTCTAACCAACTGGAGACATTTTTATAAATTTGGCTCTCCTTGTTTAAAATATGCTATTTAATTGATCAATCTTCATTTTTAATTCAATGCCAAAAGGTCTTTTATATATGTATAGCTTTGTAATAAGGTTTAAAACCTGAGAAGCTATACACCATCATTATTTACAATGGTATTTTTTGGCATTTTGTCTTTTTATTTTTCCAGGTGAATTTCACTATAAATGTGTCATGGTCTGTAAAACCCCCTGCAGAATTTTTAATTGATATTGCATTAAATTTATATATTAACTTAAAGAGTCTTATCTTTCTTGTATTTTAGTCTTGCCAGTTGGGAGCAAAGTGTCTCTTTCCATTTATTCATGTCTTTCTTTATTTCTTCAATTATGATTTTATTATTTCCTTTGAATACATTTCTTTTGTCATTGTTAAATTTTTCAAAGTACTTTTAAACTGATGATCTCATTCAGTGACTCTGCTGTAGGTGAGTAGAAGGATTTAGATGCAGCCAAGAATGACTGAATTATAATGGTTATTTTTCCCCCAGTATTCATCAGGATTACTTTTTTTTGGTAATAGCTTTATTGGGATATAATTCACATACACATAGAATTACACAAATTTATACAATTTATATATACATATAAATGTGTGTACATTAAATAGTTTATAGTATATTTCAGAATTGTGCAACCTTCACCACAATCAATTTTAGAACATTTTTATAACTAAAAAAATGAAAGAGTGAGAAATGTAACCATATGGGAATATCAAATCATGGTGGACATTGAACTAAAAGAATGATAAGGTTTTGGGCAGCATAAGTGTTAAAAGTTTTAGACATATTGAAAGTATAAGTCCATAAATTTTAATTACACCACGCAGCTAATAAAATACAAACAAACAAATGAAACAATCTATCCTACCATTCCTGCACCACTTCTCAAGACATTGACAACCACTAATCTACTTTTTATATACTAATTTCTCTATAGATTTGTCTAGTCTGGACATTTAATATGTATGAAATCATGAAATAAAAAATGGACTTTTAAGGAGAAGCAAAGCAACATTTATTAAGCACCTATGTATCTGTTAAACACTTTCTATATTTTTTCTTATTTAATCTTCAAACAGCCATTTAAGTTAGGTAATATTTCCATTTTAGATAAGGGAATTGATAGTAGAGAGGTTGAGCAATTTGTTTGAGATCATAGGCTTAGGATGTGACATAACCTGGATGCGTTGACTAGATCTTTGTCCAAGCTCTTTCTGCCTTAAGGCACTTAGGAAGTTTGGAAAATATCTCCCCAGTATCTAGCTTCAATGGTCCTTAGTGCCTTCCACAGAGACAAAACACTAATATAACATTTTTGACACTGTGAGGGCTGAAAGAGCAGAGTAAAATAGAGTATTTTGTATAGCATAGACCCAGGGATCTACAGAAATTTGCTCTTTCAACTTCCCTCCATCAGATATTGAGAATGACCAATGATCTGTGTACAGTTTGAATCACAGAGCCATGGGAAATTAGAGTTCAAAGCTGAAAGCCTCAGAGGCCACCTGGTCTAGCTGCTTTATTTTATTGATGAAGAAACTAGGACCCAGAAAGAGCAAGCTATTTGCTCAATACCATATAGCTCAAATATGGTGACAGAGGATGACCTTTCATCTGTTACTGGAAAAATAAATGTACCAAAGGTTAAAGTCCCATCCAGAATAACTGCAGAAAACAAATTAAGGGGAAAGTAAGATAGTGATGTGGAAAGGTCACTGAATTAGGTCAGAAGGTCTGGATTCCAACATCATCTCTGCCACTAATTCACTGTGAGACCTTAGGTTACTTAACCTCTTTCAACTTCTGTTTCTTCATCTGGAAATGGTTAGGTTGGAATATATGATCTTTTGAAAAATTGCATTTACGTAACACTCTCGAAATTGTATTGAATAAGTAAATAAGTGAACCTTTGTATAAATGTTAAATGTTATGCTATTTTTGGAAGATACCCAGTGAACTACATAACCAAAAAACTGAAAAGAGGGGTAACCAAAAAAGGTTTTAAAGAACCAGTACTGTAAATTTACATGCATCTAGGGATAAATGCATTAATGCACATTTTTTAAACATGAAAGGTTATTTCTTCAACAAATGAAAGGAGTGTCTGATTATTTCCAGTAAGTAGATATACAAGACACATTGGCCAAGTTAATAATATACCGTTTCTGGCTGCAATATTGGCACATGCAGTGGCATGTGCAGATGGGGTATATAAAATCATTTCCTTAATAAAGTCTTAAATTTTTATGTTTATTTCCTTTGGGGAAAAAAAGCAATTCAATCTTATTTGAAGGAAAAAAGATTTTGCCATGTTCTAAAGAGTAATAGTCATTTATTCATTCAACTAATATTTATTGCATGCCTATAGTACATGCACATGCCAAGGAACAAAGTTATCCTAAAATGGGAATTTTAAATAATGATACAAGAACATGAAACTAACATTGAAAACCTGTCTTTTTTATGATTCAAGATACATGAGCAGCCAAGAGCTGTTTGTTTAAACCTTCACAGGCTGAAACTTTCACAGTAGAGAGGCAGAGCAGATGATGTGTGTGTAGGGGGTGAGTGGGAGGGCAAAGAGTGCAGCTCTGTAAGCAGGAGCTGAAGCACGCAGTGGAAAATGATCATATTGATGCATTCCTCCTCCCTCTCCCACCTTCCATGATGGAATAATAATAGGGATCCATTCCATGTGTATTGTATCACCCTTCAGAGTTTACAGAGTGCTTTCACATTCATTATCTTATTTGATCCTCATGCCAACCCAAAAAAAGAGGCATAGCGGGTATTGTTTTTTCCATTTTCAAGATGAGAAAATACGGGGCTGGAAGAGGTTAAGTGGCTTTTCCATGGAAAAACAGTACAAATTAGTGCCAGGACTAGAATTCATGTTTTTGTCACTGAAAGCAGTGTTCTTTCCATTACCTGCATCCATCCCAGTATTTTCTCCTCTAATCTCCCTATTTAGAGGCATAAGTTGTCGAATGTTCCCCTGGGCAGGCTGCTGTGCTGAGCAGCAGCAGCAGCAACAGCAGCAGAAGTCAACTCCAACAGTTAGGGTAGAGCAATAAAGAGTGAATTATTACCACAAGTAAAAAATGCTTCTTTCATCTGCTCTAGTCAAACTGTGTGTGACAGTGCATGTGTACATGTGTGTGTGGTCTGAGGGATGGTTAGAGAGTGGAGCACTGAAGATTATACTTTAGCCAGTCTCTCTAGAGTTCACTTCTGTTGATCTAAAATGGTAGTAGTGTACACACACAATACCTCCACTTGCATTTGGTGAAATGGAGAGAAAAAAAAATAATGAAAACAGAGGTAGGAATGCTCATGAAGGAATGAAGAAAGTAGAATTCAGTGAGCACCTGATATGTACCAAGTGCTTTACTTACAATATTTCATTTAATCTTTACTATTGCCCCATGACATAGGTCATATACTGTCTTTGTTTTACAGATTAGTAAACTAAAGCTTAAGTAGATTAAGTCCTAAGTCACAGAACCAATGATATCCTATGCTAGGATTCAAATAGGTCCATATGGCTCCAGGACTGGACATCTTAACTACTACACCAAATAAAGAGCCTGTATTTTCTGGTAAATTGAATCACACTTGTCTTTCTTTTCTTTCTTTCTTTCTTTCTTTTTTTTTTGATTTATTTGTTTGGGGGGGAGGAACAGAGAGAGAGGGAGTGGGAGAATCCTCAAGTAGACTCCCCACTGAGTGTGAAGCCCGACACAGGGCTCAAACCCAGGACCCTGAGATCATGACCTGAGCCAAAATCAAGAGTTGGCTATCTAACTGAGTGAGCCACCCAGGTGCCTCACACATGTTTTTCTTTTTAATCAAAGTTGGGAGAGCCCTCTGAGGTCTGCTTGTCCAGCCTCTCACCAAATACAGGAATCCCTTCTAGACACCCCTCACTGATGACCATCCAGTGAACCACAGGGATTCCAACTTAGCTTAGATTCTATAAATGGAGATGGATTTGCATGGACTTAGCCCTTCTCTTGTCTGGTGCTTCATCCAGGGCAAGATCCAGGCATTTGCATGAGGCAGTAAACCAGCATTAGAGATACCCTGTGACTACAGTAGAGAGAGAGTCCATGCACTCAGCCTTAGTGCCATCTGACTCCAACCATTTTGTGACCTGGCCCTTTGCTCAGATGGATCTGACGAACAAGTCTTTGTGGAATTCATAGTTAGTTTGCACAGCTGCATAACCTTTGTCCAAGCATGGTTAAAGGAATCAATAAGGTGATGATCAGCCAGGAGCTGCATGAATCCTTTGGTTGCTCTTTCACAGGATCCAAATGATACCTTCAGACTTGAGTTAGGTTTCTGATGGCCATTAAGGGGCGTTCTGATTCTGCAACAATCTCTGGTGAAGAATTGATCAAGGTCCTAGAAAACCCTCTACTGATCAAGCAGAAAAGTAAGTATTGATGAATTCCACTGTTTCAGAAATAATGTCACAATTACTGAAGGGGGACAGTTGTCTGTCAAGATGAAATCAGTGGAATATTTACCCTATTGTTACTTCATCTGCAATAATTCCTTGGGATTGATCTGGAAAAGTGAGGGAGAGTGAGATGGAATTCCTTTGTTCCAAGTTTGTAGTCCTGTATTAGTCAGAACATCTCTTGATGACACCTGTTTTCTTTCTCCCTCCCTCATTCATTTCTTCAACAAATATTAAGTGCCTTTTGCATCCTAGACCTTTGCTCTCTTTTTTTTTTATTTTAAAAGATTTTATTTATTTATTTGACAGAGAGAGACATAGCGAGAGCAGGAACACAAGCAGGGGGAGTGGGAGAGGGAGAAGCAGGCTTCCCGCAGAGCAGGGAGCCCTATGTGGGGCTCGATCCCAGGACCCTGGGATCATGACCTGAGCCGAAGGCAGACACTTAACGACTGAGCCACCCAGGCGCCCCAGCATCCTAGACCTTTGCTCTCTTGCTTATATATGTTCCTTTTACTTTCTGAATTTTCTTCACTTACTTTTCTCCTTCCCTTTTTTTCCTCCCAACTTTACTGTCTCAATGTTAGGTTTGGGAAATGGCAATATTATTTGGGAAGGCATTTAAAGTAAGAATATAGATGAGGGGAAGGGTTGGAGAGTGTTGTGGATTGATGTGTTTTGAGTGGAACTGTTTTACTCAATATCATCCAGTTTCCCATTATTTCCTCACTTAAAGCATGTCTAAAGAGCTCTTAACTAGTCAAGAATAATATCCAGCTTGTGTCAATGGAGAATTCATCTATGGTGACTGACTTCATCCTTCTTGGCATGACAGACAACCCTCAGCTTGGAGTCCTGCTATTTGGAGTCTTCCTTATCATTTATATTGTCACTGTGTTGGGGAATTTAAGCCTGGTAATCCTGATCAGAGTCAGTCCCTGCCTCCATACTCCCATGTACTTTTTTCTCTCTAACCTGTCCCTTCTTGATGTCTGTTTCTCTTCCATCACAATCCCAAAAACGTTAGCAGATTTGTTATCTAAGTTGCAGGCTGTTTCTTTCCTTGGATGCATGACTCAAATGGGCTTGTTCATAATCTTTGCCTCTGCTGAATGCAATCTTTTGGCTTCCATGGCCTATGACCGCTATACCGCCATCTGTCACCCACTGCTCTACCATGTCACCATCTCTAGAGTCCGTTGTCTCCTCTTGGTAGCAGGATGCTACTTTGGGGGTTTAGTTAACATGGTTTCTGTGACAACTTCCATCACACAATTATCATTCTGTCAACCACGTGTCCTTCGCCACTTCTTCTGTGACATCCCTCCACTGTTGGCACTGGCTTGCTCAGACCCCTGGGTCACCCAGATACTGGTTGTTGGCTGTGGGGGATTCACGCTGGTCACCTCCATTGTGGTGATCCTTGTCTCCTATGTGTTTGTCCTCATGACGATCCTGGGAATTCCTTCAGCTTCCGGCAAACAAAAAGCTTTCTCTACGTGTGCTTCCCACATGACTGCTGTTGGCCTATACTATGGCACAACTATGTATACTTACTTGCAGCCCTCTCAACATGGATCCCAGGCAGGAAATCAGATGGTTTCAGTGTTTTATACAATGGTGATCCCCATGTTAAATCCTCTTATCTACAGTTTGAGAAACCAGGAAGTGAAAGTTGCTTTATGGAAAATATTGAAGCAGAGTCCCTAATCTTCCGTTCTGTGTCTCAAGAATGTAATATGTTTTATAAAGATTTGCCTACAGTTCTATTCATAGTGTTTTCCTTGCCTGCAAGTGAAGCCTTGTTAAGAACAATTGAATTTCTCTGGCTAAGTGTTTAGGAGTAGTTGTTTAGATAAACAGCAACACAATAGGAAATTATATGGACAAAATAATGTGTATTTTCTGAAGCAACTGTCTGATAAGAAATGTTTTAAAAGAGGGAAATATGTATGTGGGTATGAATATGTCAATCTGAGTTGTGAACTGGTGTAACACTAGTCATAAGTTTAAATCATTCCATGATAACAAGGTTAGAAAATAGTGTAATTTGACTATAAATTAAAGAAGAAAGCATGAATGGCAACTGAGATGCAAATACTTTTGCTTTATTATTCATGTGCTTATATGGAGGATATACTTGGTATCCCTTAGGCTGAATTAAGTTCAGTCCATATCTTTCATAAGGTTTCAGAAGACTCCTGGATGTGTATTTTCCAAATGCTGCACCATCACTACCACTGAAGCTATAAAATGTGAGCCGATATATGAATTCACATGTGCAATTATTGAGATTTATAAGGGTAAATCTTAAAAGATAGTAATGCTCAGCCAAACAACAGATTAAGTTCGCTAATTAGAGTAAGATTTGAAAGATTCTTTGTAGGGGACGACGGACTCTAGGCCTAAATTATACCAATGATTTTTTTGTATGTAAATACTAAATGGACTATTTGTATGCAAATTATAAATGAGCTAAGCCTATTGGTATTCCTAAATATATGTCCAACAGGCAACACAAGTGTGAATAAAACCCCAATTAATTTATTAGTCCATGGCTAGCCCTCAGAATTTGAAATGATGCATGAAATTTGTGGATATTACTATCTTGTCTAAATATATTGAACAACAGCCTATCTATTAAAGCATATCATCCTATACCTGAAGACTATAAAAACTTATTATCTTACTTTTATAGTTGAGGAAACCAAGGCTTAGAGAAGAGAAACTGACCAAGATCAAACAACTAGTTAGGGGAAAATAATCAAATTGGCTCCAGCTGCAAGGAAAAACAGAAAGTAGTATTTATTTACATCTAGGTCAGACGCAATATTTGGGCCCTAAGATAGCTTTGTTTCTGCTTCTATTCCCCAAAACTTTCTAGCCTTAGTAGCCATCTTCCAAAGACTCCGAAGCCCCAGTTGTGAGGCAGTGTGGTTTACTACCAAGTAAAACTAATCCCCTTAGAGCTCCAGATCCTCATATCCAACTACCAGATGGAACCTCCACTTGAAAGTTCCTCAGGCACTTCAAACTTAATGTTCAAAAACTGAACTCTTCTAAACCTGCTCTTCCTTTCCCCTTGTTCCCTATGTAAGTGAATGGCCCAACATAGTTTCTTAAGCCCAAAACCTAAAGTTAGTCTTTGACACTTTTTCCCCCTTCAGTTCCCTACGTTCAATCAATTACCAAATCCTGTCAATTCTACCTCCCAAATTCCTTTTGAAATAGTTTTTTCTTCACTGACACGGTCCTAGATCATGATACACTCCTTTCTTACCTAGATTAGCAAAATAATCTTTTATCCTTTCTCTCTGAATCCACCCTGGATCCTATTAAATCTACTTTTTACATAACAACTACAGTAGTTTAAATATAAATCCAACCAGATCAGCCTTCTACTCTCCACACTGCTTAAAATTTTTCCTTGTCTCTCTTTGTCTGTAAGATAAATTCCAAACTGTTATATTTGACATGCAGAGCTCTCCATATCTTGTCTGTCCAAGTCCTATCCATTTTTTAAAGTCCAAACTTAAATCCCATCTTTTTTGGATAGCTTTTCCTCATGTTTCAGATGGAAGTAAGGATTTTCCCATTGTACTTTGCACCTCTATTGTAACATTATGACACTTGGCCTTATGATAAAATCCTCTGCATTTTTCAGAATTTCTGTTTTGCTCACATACACTGAAAACTTTCAGAAGGATGAAGCCATATTTGGTTAATTTTTCATCTCCCAACCTAGGTCTAACATAGAGTCTGGTACCTAGTGAAGGCTCAAAAAACATTAGTAGAGCTGAAATTCATTCACAACTAACCTTTTTACTTATTCAGTTCATTTTTTCCACCAAGTATTGTTGTATCTTAATTGTGTAATGGATGAAAGGTAGAAAATCTTATCTCCTGGGGCATGGGCTTCTAGCTGAATCTCTTGGTTTTGTGGATGTTTCTTGTTGACATTCAATCCACAATAAAGAACCTGAATCTCTTCTTTATTGTTCTTATCTTTCAGCTCTATACACCCAGGTGCTTGCCCTCCAACCCCTTGTCCTCCCTGGATTTCTGTCCTTCTCTGGTAATGGGTCCAACCAAGCACATGGCAGATGCTTCCTGGAAGAAAGACCATCCTCTCTGTAGGATTTAAGGTTAAAGAATATCAGAATCAGAAATCAGAGGTAGAAGGGCTCACAGAGATCATTGAGAATGATGGGTTTTAATTTTTTAAGCCTTGAAATTATTTCTTTAAGTGAATTCCAATGCAGAACAAAAATATATAAAACATCAAAATGGGCAGGCTTAGCTGAAATCAGTGTGAGCCGCCTATAACTCCATTGCCAAGACTCACCTCTCCCTCTGTGAAGCACCTCTCTAGAACCTCAACAACAGTCTGGAAACACTAGGTTAATCAAAACTGCTCTTTTCACATATGAGGAAACTGTCCCCAAGGGAGAGCAACACTCTGGAAATCACTCAGTCAGTGGCAGAGGCAGATTTAGAATTCATGGCAGAGGCAGATTTAGAATTCATGTCTCCTGATTCATACCCCAGAATATCATCTTTTACCACATTTTCTTAGGCCCCTCTCATGATATGAGATACTTAACATAGCTGAGAGGGTGGGATGAAATGGGCCTCATTAGACTAGACTGAACAGCACACCTTGACCTAACATCTATCTCCTTGGCAAGCAGCAATTGTCTCCTATCCTCTGAACAGCTCCAGCAAGACGAGAGAGAGCTACAACCTCATCATCTTTCATAATTTCTATGTGAGAGGTGGTGGATCTCAGGGGATACCAAAATACTTTAATAATAGACAGTCTTTTTTTTTAAGATTTATTTATTTATCAGAGAGCGAGAAAAAGAGACAGAGAGTAAGAGGGCAAGCACAAGCAAGGGGAACAGCATGCAGGGGAGAAGCAGGCTCCCCACTGAGCAAGGAGCCTGATGGGGGGCTCGATCCCAGGACCCTGGGATCATGACCTGAGCCGAAGGCAGGCACCTAACTGACTGAGCCACCCAGGTGCTCCAATAATAGACAGTCTTTTCAGCACTGGCCAAATAATTTGTAGGTCCAAGGCAAAATGTAAATGTGAAGTCCCGTATTCAAAAAGCAGAGAGGAATGCCATTTAAGGTACTCAAATATAAAGTTTTTCCCTTTCTATTGCAGTCTCTCTCTCAATCTGTCATGATGCTTTAAATTTGCTATTTAATATCACACCCTCTCAGGCACAGGGATACCTGTGTGGCAAGTGCAGCCCTACACAGGTGCCCAGTGACTTTACCCTGTGACTCAATGCACATATGTATGGTCCCCTGGCCAGTTTCCTCCTCCCACGAACTGCTGGACAGATGCATTGTATCTTGGTCAAGAGTGAGTAAGTCAAGCTAGGCATATCCCCTTCCCACGAGCCAGTTGCTCCAACCCATGGTGGACAGGTGACCACCATGTGTACGGCAACCTCTGCACCAGGATGCACTAGGTACCTGGATCAGGGTGGTCAATGAGTCCTACTGAGTCATATGCCAAATGCACCATGGCATTACTACCCTGGGGTCAGGATGGCTATTACTGCAACCAACCTTGAGATGTTGTAGGGCACGCTTGCCTAACCCCAATCCTACCAAGGCTCTTGCTCAGGCCCCTGAGAGTGAAGGCTTGCAGCAGTCACTGGGTGGGACAGAGAGAAAGAGGCTGGGTGGAGTCCTAGGTACTAAGGGGCAAGGGAGTGAGTAGCCAGGAATCTGCCCCAGGGAGGTGGAGAGGCAGTGAAAGATGCGACTCTGTGCTAGCAGAGACTTCAAGCTCCTGGTGCATAGTCAATTGTTCTATCACATTTTGGATTTCATTTACAAAGCACAAATTAAAATTATTAAAAATTTAATACAGTGACATTAAACCCCAAGTACAAGGCCATTTTGAGCTTAGTTCCTGTACCATTGCACTGATCACATGTCCATGAAGCCATTTCTGCTTATAGAAAGGGATTTCTTTCACCTTTATCAGGCAGTATAGTGTAGTGGTTAATACTATAAGCTCTGAATCAGACTGCCATACTTTGAGACTCACCTCTCTCACTTTCTAACTCTTTGACAATAGACAAGTTACTTAACTTTTCTATATCTCAGTTTCTTCACCTATACAATGGGGATGATAAGATTATCTATCTCCCAAGGTTGCTGTGAGGTTTATATGAGGTGATGCATGAACATTGGTCAGAATGGTGTTCAGACATAGTATATACTCAATAACTTTTTTATTATCATTTTTTGCTCCTAGGATCACACATTTTTCAGATACCCAATACAGGCATTAGGTTTTGTTTGCCCTGGATCTTCTGCAGGCCTGTGTTCCAAATGGTATTTACCCAGCTTACACAGCATATAATCAGATTTGAGTCTCTAGTGACCTCTCCAGGTTAAGGGGAACTCCATTAGATTTGTACAAACTGAGAAAGCCCAGTTAGTTGCCACTGGTAGAATTTAGAGTTTTTACTTCCACAGACTCAGGATCCATTGAAATCAGTGTCAGGCCTTAACACACTCAGTCTCAAGACTATCAAATTTAGCATCGGGGACTTCACATCTAGTTCTGCTGTTTCTCCCACAGGCTTTCAAGAAGAGGATATCTTCATTGTCTTATAAATAGTCATTCCTGATTATTGGGTTAATGAGAAAGTCTATCCAAGGTAATTTCCGGTGTCCCCATCTCAATCCTGTTGCCCCAGGGCCAGCTGTTAGGGTCGTGGATGTTTAAGGGGACTTGGATTCAGAACAAGATTTGAAACCAGTGGAGCTTAGACCAGTCCTTCCAAAGGGAGCAAGGCCTCTCCCAGTGGGGGGATGAGGGATGGTGAGTGGAAGAGAACCTATAAGTTAAGGCAGTGACTCTGTCCCCTCAGGTGTTACAAGAGGCTAATCATTGACCTCTTTTGCATCTGCCACTCAAAGTTGCTAGAGAAGCTGAGCCTTGCTATCCAGGGAGCTCTCAGCACATCTCCACACTCTCCATCCCCACCCCACACTCAGGGTGGGCTGCAGTCAGTTTCACTTGGTGGGCTTCTCCAGCTACTCTGGGCTGGGTATCCCTCCAGGGCACTGTTCTAGGTGGTGGTGCTCAGAGCAGCATCTGGTCTTGGGCTCTCTGACTGAAGGATCTTGCTGAGACAGTCCTCAGCCTCAGTGAACTTGGCCAAAGCAAGTCATCAGGCTGAATCTGGGGGCCTGAGCAAATGCAAGATACTGGGAGAGGGATAGTTCTGGGTGGGACCAGTGACAATATCCTACAGCCCCAAAGCCTGAGCAGCAGAATCCAGCTGTCTGTGTGGTTCCCAGCTATTGTCCAAGGCAGGGATATCTTGGGACTTCTTTCGCCAAGAGCTGACGATTCTGTCAGCCACTTGGGCTTCTTGCACAGACCTGGTCAGGGGCATCCCATTCAAGGAGGAATGTCCCATTCTGACCGGCTGGATATTGAATGACCTGCTGATCAAGCCTCTACAGGAGACTGGCTGGAGTAAACCTGCAATCCCTATAAGGGGAGAAGTCCTGGAAGTTGGAACTAGCTGAGGCCCATCTCACATTGCACGAGTAGAGCTCAGGGACCCAGAGTATTAAGCAGGGACAGTAGAAAAGGCAGAATCTATTTTGTAAAATTCTGAGAACATGACTAGGCTGGGGTTAATGGAGAATAGAAATAAGCAAATCATCAATAAATATTTTATGAGTGCACATGGGGTGTACAAACTGATTCTAGGCAGTATAGCAGTATAGAGAAGAGAATGGGGAGAGAGGTGGGAGATGCCAAAGGAAATAAAAGCCCTTTCTCTTGGGGAGCATAAAATATAGGCCTCAGAGAAGAAAATGTTTAAGCACTTAAAGAAAAAGTCAAATAGAAATGGGTTTTACTCTATGATATTTTCTTGAAAAATGATATGTAAAATGATTTTCAAACTCAGTAAGGTCCCACTGACTTATGTTTTAACTTTAGAGATAAGTTCCTATTTAAAAAAATGTAACCTCAATTCAGAACAACAATAAGGGTGTTGATTTCTCTTCAGTAAGAATTGCCACCTTTTCCACATATGCTGGTTGACCCTGATAACTAACTGAATTATCTAAAATTACTTTTTTTCCTGATTATAAAAGAATTACATGCTCATTATTGAAAAATTAGAAAATATGAAGAAGTTAGAGAAATACATAAATCAGCACTTAGAGATAACCACTAACACTTTGATGTACATCCTTTTAGTCTTATGCTTTTTAATATATGCATATGTGTCTATGTGCATGTGTGTATAACTGTATTTATAGTAAAATAATAATGTAATACTATTTTCTACCATATTCTTTTCATTTAAAGCTATATTAGAAAAATACGCATGTCAATAAGTATTCTTCCTCAAGTCTAATGGTTCCATAAATACCTCAGTGTATGGATGAACTCTTATAACTAATTGTTTTTTTTAAGTGTTTATTTAAATTCCAGTTAGTTAACATTTGGTCTTCTATATCACTAATTCTCTCTTCTGCCTCATTTATCCTAGCAGCTAGAGCCTCCGTTTTTCCAGATATGTCTAGGAAGAAGTTGCTGCGGCTCAGGTCAAAGAGGTTGTTGCCTGTGTTCTCCTCAAGGATTTTGAAGGATTCCTGTCTCACATATAGGTCTTTCATCCATTTGGAGTCTATTTTTGTGTGTGGTGTAAGGAAATGGCCCAGGTTCATTCTTCTGCATGTGGCTGTCCAATTTTCCCAACACCATTTGTTGAAGAGACTTTTTTCCATTGGACATTCTTTCCTGCTTTGTCGAAGATTAGTTGACCAGAGTTGAGGGTCCATTTCTGGGTTCTCTATTTGGTTCAATTGATCTATGTGTCTGTTTGTTTGTTTTTTAAAGAATTTTTATTTATTTAACAGAGAGAGACACAACGAGAGAGGGAACACAAGTAGGGGGAGTGTGAGAGGGAGAAGCAGGCTTCCCACTGAGCAGGGAGCCCAATGCGGGGCTTGATCCCACATTACCTGAGCCAAAGGCAGACACTTAATGACTGAGCCACCCAGGCCCCCCTATGTGTCCATTTTTGTGCCAGTATCATACTGTCTTGATGATTACAGCTTTGTGATAGAGCTTGAAGTCTGGAATTGTGATGCCACCAGCATTGCTTTTCTTTTTCAACATTCCTCTGGCTATTCAGGGTCTTTTCTGGTTCCATACAAATTTTAGGATTATTTGCTCCATTCCTTTGAAAAAAGTTGACGGTATTTTGATAGGGATGCATTAAATGTATAGATTGCTCTAGGTAGCATAGACATTTTCACAATATTTGTTCTTCCAATCCATGAGCATGGAACATTTTTCCATTTCTTTGTGTCTTCCTCAATTTTTTTCATGAGTATTCTGTAGTTTTCTGAGGACAGATTCTTTGCCTCTTTGATTAGATTTATTCCTAGGTATCTTATGTTTTAGGGTGCAATTGTAAATGGGATCAACTCCTTAATTTCTCTTTCTTCTGTCTTGTTGTTGGTGTATAGAAGTGCCACTGATTTCTGTGCATTGATTTTATATCCTTCCACTTTACTGAATTCCTGTATGAGTTCTAGCAATTTTGGGGTGGAGTCTTTTGGGTTTTCCACATAAAGTATCAAATCATCTGCAAAGAGTGAGAGTTTGACTTCTTCTTTGCCAATTTGGATGCCTTTTATTTCTTTTTGTTGTCTGATTGCTGTGGCTAGGACTTCTAGTACTATGTTGAATAGCAGTGGTGATAGTGGACATCCCTGCCATGTTCCTGACCTTAGAGGAAAAGTTCTCAGTTTTTGTTCCTGGTTCAGTTTTGGTAGTTTATACTTCTCTAGGAATGCACCCATATTTTCCAGATTGTCTAATTTGCTGGCTCATAATATGTTCTTATAATTTGTATTTCCGTACAGCTTTGGAGGACGAGAATGAAAATGGCGGCCTCCCAATCTCTGGCCCTGGAGGAGCCGAGAACTCAGGCCCCCACTCCTCAGTGAGCCCCCAGAGAAAAGCAGTCAATCACTCCTATCTCCCTGGTCTCTGGCCATACTCCGTGCTCACCCAGCCTGTGACCGAGCGTTTCTATCTCTGGCACCCAACCCCATTTGGAGTTTCCAAACCCAGCAGATTCCTGTGGTGAGCTCCCATGCCACTCCTCCCAGGGGAGGAAGGGGAGTCTCCCTGGATCTGCCACTTGTTGTGTCCCTGCTCGAAGAGTAGTGGCCCAGCTGTGCCACAGACCATGGTTTATGGCAACCCCAAGCTGAGAGCCCACTCCTTGGCTCCCTCTTTGCAGCAGGCTTCCCCGCTCCGATACCTGGGAGCTCTGCCACACTCAGGCACCCCCAGTCTTTCTGTGACCCCAAGGGTCCTGAGATCACACTGTCCCAGCGAGGGTTCCACCCCACTCTTAGCCATTGGAGCAACATCCTTCAGCAGAGCAGACTTCTAAAAGTTCTGATTTTGTGTTCCACAGCTCTATCACTTGTCGGTAGCCCCCGAGGGAGGCTCCCTCCCCCCCGCGGTCTATCTTCCCAAATATCACCTCAGATTCACTTCTCTGCATGTCCTCCCTTCCAGAAAGTGGTTCATAGAGTTGTTCTATTTCTGTTCATAGAGTTGCTGCTATTCTTTTCTTCAATCTCCTGTTGAGTTTGTAGGTGTTCAGAATGGTTTGATAACTATCTAGCTGAATTCCTGGGACCAGACGAAATTTAGGTCTCCTACTCCTCCGCCATCTTGCTCCTCTCTGTCCCCCCATCACCTATTTCACCCATCCCTCCACCCACTTCCCCTCTGGTAACCATCAGTTTGTTCTCTATGATAAAGAGTCTGTTTTTTGGTTTACCTCTCTCTTTTTTTCCCCCTAAGCTCATTTGCTTTGTCTCTTAAATTCCACATAGAATGAAATCATGTGGTATTTATCTTTCTATGACTTATTTTGCTTAGCATTATACTCTCTAGCTCCATCCATATTGTTGCAAATGGCAAAATTTCATTCTTTTTATGGCTGAGTAATATTCCTATACATATATACAACACCTCTTCTTTATCCATTCATCAGTCAATGGACACTTTCCATAATTTGGCTATTGTAGATAATGCTGATATAAGCATTGGGGTGCATATATCTTTTTGAATTGGTACTTCTGTATTCTTTGGGTAAATACCTAGTAGTACGATTGCTGGATCATTGGGTAGTTCTATTTTTAAGTTTTTGAGGAAACTCCATCCTGTTTTCCACAGTGGCTGCAACAGTTTGCATCCCCACCAACAGTGCAAAAGGGTTCCCCCTTTCTCCGCATCCTTGCCAACACCTGTTGTTTCCTGTGTTGTTAATTTTAGCCATTCTGACAGGTGTGAGGTGATATCTCATTGTAGTTTTGATTTGCATTTCCCTGAGGATAAGGGATGTTGAACATCTCACATGTCTGATTGCCATATGGATGTCTTCTTTGGAAAAATGTTTATTCATGCCTTCTGCCCATTTTTAAATTGGATTATTCTTTTTTTGGATGTTGTTTTATAAGTTCTTTATACATTTTGGATACTAACCCTTTATCAGATATGTCATTTGCGAATATCTTCTCCCATTTAGTAGGTTGCCTTTTAGTTTTCTTGATTGTTTCCTTCACTGTGTAGAAGCTTTTTACTTTGATGTAGTCCCAATAGTTTATTTTTGCTTTTGTTTCCCTTCCCTTAGGAGACATATCTAGAAAGAAGCTGCTGTGCCTGATGTCAAAGAGGTTACTGCCTGTGTTCTCCTCTAGAATTTTTTTGGTTTCAGGTTAACAAAGAACTTTGAAAGGACTGATAGAAAGAACATATAGCTAACAATGGCTTCTATCAATGTGCTCAAAGCAAGAAATAAAATACACAACTTGGAATCTGACTATATTTTGTTAAATGCATAAATAGAAGCCTAGTCTAAATGAAGTTACTAGGAAGAATTATCTTTTATGATCAAATCTCATGTGAACACAAAAGCTTTAAATGAAATTTTCATTTGAATGGGTAGAAAAAAGAAAGGGTTGATGTTCTGAAAGAATTTACCAGACATTTTCCCTCAGATTTTGGAGTTTAATGTGCATAATATCTTGGTGTAGAGCAATAAAATTAGCCTGTGCCAACTCAGTGAATGTCCATCCCATGGATGGAGGTGGGAAAGCAGACAAAAGTCCTAGTTCTGTAACCTAGGCTGAGAGCAATCAAGTGGGAGGCCAGGGTAAGAAGGACTTGTGCTTGCCCTGGAGCCAAGGTAAGGATGGTAAGGATGGTAAGGATGATGAATGTGTGTGGATGCAATGCAGAGGGAATTAAAGGCTTCCAGCTCAACCAAAGGAGGAATGTCACAAAATTTATCAGTAGTGGAAGTTGCATAACAGAAGGTAGAATATACGGGCTGCAATATCAAGCTATATTACAAAGCTGTGATCACCAAGACAGCATGGTACTGGCACAAAAACAGACATACAGACCAATGGAACAGAATAGAGAACCCAGATATGGACCCTCAACTCTATGGTCAAATAATCTTTGACAAAGCAGGAAAAAACTTGCAATGGAAAAAAGACAGTCTCTTCAATAAATGGTGCTGGGAAAATTGGACAGCCACATGCAGAAGAATGAAACTCCATCATTCTCTAACACCATTCACAAAGATAAACTCAAAGTGGATGAAAGACCTCAAAGTGAGACAGGAACACATCCAAATCCTAGAGAACATAGGCAGTAACCTCTTTGACATCGCCCACAGCAACTTCTTTCAAGACACATCTCCAAAAGCTAGTGAAACAAAAGCAAAAATGAACTTTTGGGACTTCATCAAGATAAAAAGCTTCTGCACAACAAGGAAACAGTCAACAAAACAAAGAGGCAACCCACAGAATGGGAGAAGATATTTGCAAATGACACTACAGATAAAGGGCTGGTATCCAAAATCTATAAAGAACTTCTCAAACTCAACACCCAAAAAACAAATAATCAAGTCAAAAAGTGGGCAGAAGATATGAAGATATGAAAAGACACTTCTCTGAAGAAGACATACAAATGGCTAACAGACACATGAAAAAATGTTCATCATCATTAGCCATCAGGGAAATCCAAATCAAAACCACATTGAGATACCACCTTACACCAGTTAGAATGGCAAACATGGACAGGGAAAGAAACAACAAATGTTGGAGAGGTTGTGGAGAATGGGGAACCCTCTTACACTGTTGGTGGGAATGCAAATTGGTACAGCCACTTTGGAAAACAGTGTGGAGTTTCCTCAAAAATTTAAAAGTAGAGCTACCCTATGACCCAGCAATTGCACTACTCGGTATTTACCCCAAAGACACAGATGTAGTGAAAAGAAGGGCCATATGCACCCCAATGTTCATAGCAGCAATATCCGCAATAGCCAAACTGTGGAAAGAGCCGAGATGCCCTTCAACAGATGAATGGATAAAGAAGATGTGGTCCATATATACAATGGAATATTACTCAGCCATCAGAAAGGATGAATACCCAAGTTTTACATCAACATGGATGGGACTGGAGGAGATTATGCTAAGTGAAATAAGTCAAGCAGAGAAAGTCAATTATCATATGGTTTCACTTATTTGTGGAACATAAGGAATAACATAGAGGACATTAGGAGAAGGAAGGGAAAAATTGCGGGGGGGGGGAATTGGAGGGGGAGATGAACCATGAGAGACTATGGACCTGAGAAACAAACAGGGTTTTAGAGGGAAGGGGGGAGGGGGGATTGGTTAGCCCAGTGATGGGTATTAAGGAGGGCACGTACTGCATGGAGCACTGGGTGTTATATGAAAACAATGGATCATGGATCACTACATCAAAAACTAATGATGTATTTGTATGGTGACTAACATAACATAATAAAATTAAAAAAAACAAACAAACAACAACAACAACAAAAAAGAATATACAGGCTGATAAAGACACTGGAGCTGATGCTCCCCCTGGTGCTTGGAAAACAGGTTGGACAAGACCCTGGCCATGTGCACAATGAATGGAGAAATTTAAGCAGAACTAAGAGATAAATGGGGACTGACCCCAATGAAGATGACTAGCCAATTTCCCTACTACAACAATAGTACAGAGGAGTATGAGTAGTCCAAAGAAAGGGCTAAAATAAAGGTAAATTTGAGGAGTATCAGTTATCCTTAGAAGAAACTTTGCCAGCACACTGGAATTTCTTTCCATAGTTCCCAAAATGCATCTGGAACAGACCTCCTAAGATACAAACTCAGGGATCTGATACATATTCTGGTTCAGTCCTCTAGTTTCAGTTCCTAATAATACTCTGAGTTGTCACAAAATCAGGATAGACAATTTGTAGTTATCCCAAGGCGTAAGACAAATTCACATCATTTAAAATTAATTTAAAGCAATGTTAAATTAACATAATATTTAATTTTACTTTAATTACTTTTAAGAACTCACATATTGCTTTGGGGAATTAGTAAAATTAGAAAAAATTAGCGTGTCATAACATGGAACATGCTGGGAATCATTAGTCTAAACCATCTGGATAAGTGGCTGTTTCCAGTCTACTTGATAATTGCCAGCATTGAAAACCCTACATCTACCCACCCTCCCTTCCACCCACTTCCAATAGGTATTTTCTTGAGAGTTAAGAGTTCTTTGGTTTGTCCAACAATATATACTTATCTTTAACTTGATCTTCTGATCAAGCCAAAGGCAATATAGCCTCAGTTTCCTCATATATAACCCAGAGGTAATCACAGTTTCTTTCTTTCTGGATTATTGTGGGAGCTCAATAAGATAATCTTACACAAAAGGTATTTCATGAAAAAATTGCCACTACTAGTAAAACTTACACTTAAGGAAAATGCCAGGCAGTAGGTCTTTATTTACACAGTGGAGAAAACAAGAAGCAATAACAATGACCACTAACAGGAGAAAACTTTGGGAAACTTTGCAACTCAGTTCTATGAAAAAAATCCAGCGGGTAGAGGAATTAAAATACTTCTTAACTGGAGGATATGACCTCCACTTCCTTACTCACAAGACACAAATACCACGTGTAATATCTCCCAATATTAAGCCTGTGATATTCTAGTCTCAGGCTCCAGGAATACAAGCAAAGCATTTTCCAAACCATACAGCTCATGTGAGTGGGAAATCCCAAGAAGGGAGAAGCGAGATCTTGGATGAGATGTTGCTACTCCTTTGTACCTGATTGGAGGTGATAGTGGCAAGGTAGTAGCAGATGTGAAAGCATAGCTTCAAACCAGGAAAAAGGATGAATCATCCATTCTTCAAAGGTCATATATGATTTCCCATGTCCAGTGGCTAAATGGGGACTTTGTTATTTCTGCTTCAATAGAAAAAGGATAATCTCCTTAGTCATTTTCTTATCTTTATTCTCTAACCTCACTTTTCCCTCATTTCTATCTTCTGTTTCTCATATAGAAATAATACAGTGGAAAGAGCAGGGGTTTTGAATCTAGACAGGCTTAATATCTAAACTTCTTGTTTATAGTTTAAACTATACATCAGAGGGGCGCCTGGGTGGCTCAGTCATTAAGCGTCTGCCTTCTGCTCAGGTCATGATCCCAGGGTCCTGGGATCGAGCCCTGCATTGGGCTCCCTGCTCTGCGGGAAGCCTGCTTCTCCCTCTCCCACTCCCCCTGCTTGTGTTCCCTCTCTCGCTGTGTCTCTCTCTGTCAAATAAATAAAATCTTTAAAAACAATAAGAAGAACTGTTACTCTGTCACTCTTAGCAGTCAATGACAGTATGTATCAAGTCAGTATGACTGGCTTAGAATAATAAAGATTTCCCTTAAAACTATGGTTGGATGAACATTTCAGAAGGATAGATATCTAAACAAAATTACTTTCTAGTTTGTTGGTAGGAAAGAATCTATTAATATCATGAACCAAATTCAGGTATGTATGAGTCTGCAGTCCTAATCTCTTATAATATTAGTTCTAACTTTTAATAAGCACAATTATCAAATAAATCATTAAAATTAATTTAGAAAGCAATCAGTATAATTCACTACATCAACAGAAAAAAATTTACTACATTAACAGAAAGTGAAAAGGCACTTGTTGTGATGAGCACTGGGTGTTGTGTGTAAATGATGAATCACTAAATTCTACTCCAGAAACCAATACTACACTTTATGTTAACTAACTGGAATTTAAATAAAAACTTGAAAAAAGAGAAAAAAGAAAAAAAAAAAGGCAATCCATATAATGAGAGAAAAAAATTGCAAATTGTATGTCTGATAATGGTCTCATCTAAATATCCAGAATATATAAAGATACATGAGATATATCACTCTACACACACTAGGTTGGTTATAATTAAACAGACATATAATAATGAGTAATGGTAAGAATGTGGAGACATTGGAATTCTCATACCTTCCTAATGGGATGTAAAATGGTTTCATTACTTTGGAAAACAGTCTGGCAGTCTCTCAAAAGTTTCAACAGAATTATGATATAAACCAGGAATTCTACTCCTAGGTATATATCTAAGATAATTCAAAACATATGTCCACGCATAAACTTGTACATGAATGTTCATAGCAGTGCTATTCATGGGCATAATAGCCAAAATGCAGAAATGGCCCAAATGTCCATCAAATGATGGATGGATAAACAAAATGTGGTATATCCATATAATAGAATATTATTCGGCAATAAAAAAATGAAGTACTGAAAAGTGCTACAACATGGATGAATCTTGAAATCATTATACTAAACAAAAGAAGTCAGTCACAGAAGACCATGTATTTTATGATTCCATTTAAATGAAATGTCCAGAATGGGTAAATCTATAGAGACAAAAATTATATTAGTGGTTGTCAGGGGCTAGGGGAGAGTAGAATCAGGAGTAACTGCTAATAGCTACAAGGATTTCGGGGACAGATGATGAAAATATTCTAAAAACTGTGTGTGATGATGGTTGCATAACTCTGATAATATAGTAAAAATCATTGAATTTTATAATTTAAATAGCGGAGTTATATCTAAATATGTGAGTTTTATCTACATAAGGTTGTTATTTAGGGGGCACCTGGGTGGTTCAGTTGGTTAATGATCCCAGGATTCTGGGATTGAGCCCTGGTGTTTGGGGGTGGGGGGGTCACTGCTCAGCAGGGAGTCTGCTTCTCCCTTTCCCTCTGCCACTCCCCTGGCTCATGCTCACATGCTCTCTCTCTCTGAAATAAATAAATAAAATCTTAAAAAAATAAGGTTGTTATTTTTAAAAAGGATCAGTCTATCTAGTTCTGACTAGGTGTTATTATAATGTCCTTTTAGAAGCCATGGAAAGACTCTCTGAGACTGACATTTCTAGCCAGAAAGAAATAATGGAATGTTTGCTTCATAAAAGTGAGTTCTACTTTTAAACAAATTCTATCTTTGCTTCATATGATACAAAGTAAATTTAAAAATTATTTTTAAATACCAAATGCATATGCTAAAGAATTTTTAAATGGTAGTAAGTGTTATACAGTTAAACATTTCTCTCCCATCCACCTGTCTCTAGTCCTCTATTTTCTCTCCAAAGAGGCAACTAACTTCTTACGCATTTTTGTTCAGCCTTCTATGTTATAAATACATAAGAACATGCCTTTGGAAAAACATAAAAAGTAGTTCACTGTACACACTGTTCTGCACCTTAATTTTTTCACTTAAAGTTATACTTTGGAGAATGTTCTGTATCACCTATTCCAGTTATCTCTTCGGGCATAGGAGAAAACCTCAAAAGAGTGACATAAAACAATAACAGTAATTTATTATAATCATGGATCTGGGACTGACTGGACTCCAGTAGGCAGTCTGCACTCAGGATCCCTTATGTGGTTGCTATCAGATGGTGATTTGGGGTGGAATAGTTTTCTATCGCAAAGGCTTCTATGTCTGGCACTGGGGGACAAGGACTGATTCCTCCTCAGGCATATGTCCTTCTCTCTCTGTGTCTCTGTCTCTGTCCCTCTTTTTCCACTCTTCTCTTCCCTCTCTCTCCCCTGTCCGCATTATGTTGGCTTCATGGTAGCCAGACTTCATGCATGGTGACTAAATGCTCCTAGAGCAATTGTTTTAAGGGAAACCAGCAGAAGCTACATGATCTTTTCTAACCTAGCTTCTGAAGTCATGCACCATCATTTCTGCTGCATTCTATTCATTAAAGCAGTCCCAAAGCCCTGGCTAGGTTGAAACGGTGGTAGCACACATTTTGAGTCTTTTGTCTGGAGTGACAAGAATTTTTGAATATGTATTCAATGCACCACATCAGATGATATAGAGATATCTTATTCTTTGATTAAAGATGGCATGGTATTTTGTAGTATTAATGCAAATAATAGAATCAGTCCTCTATTAATAGATATTTAGGTTATTTTCCATCTTTTGCTACTGCAACAATATGCAATAAATATCTTTGCACATAAACTTTTGAAAATATGTGTAGTATATCTGCAAGATTAATTCATTAAACCAGAGCTGCTGGGCAAAAAAAAAAATGTGACTTCAAAGACTTTACACTCCACCAACAATATATGAGGGTGATTTTTCACATGTTTTTGTCCATGTAATGTATTCTCAAGCCTCTTGATCTTGGTTTTACAGTTGTCGTATTTAAAGACATTTTTGGGGCAAGATGGCGGAGGAGTAGGAGACCTGGATTTCATCTGGTCTCAGGAATTCAGCTGGAGAGGGATCAAACCATTCTGAACACCTACAAACTCAACAGGAGATCAAAAAAAAAGAATAGCAACAACTCTCGGAACAGAAAAGTGACCACTTTCTGGAAGGTAGGACGTGCGGAGAAGTGAATCCGAGGCGATATTCAGGTGGATAGACGGCGGGGAGGGGGCCTCCGTCGGGCACTTCTGGCAAGTGATAGAGCCGTGGAGCACAAAATCGGAACTTTTAGAAGTTGGCTCCGCTGAGGGACGTCGCTCCAGTGGCTAAGCGGTGGGTGGAACACTCACGGGACAGTGTGGTCTCAGGACCCTCGGGGTCACAGAAAGACCGGGGGTGCCTGAGTGCGGCAGAGCTCCCAGGTATCGGAGCGGGGAAGCTGGCTGCAGAGACGGAGCCGAGGAGTGGGCTCTCAGCTCGGGGTTGCCATAAACCGTGATCCACGGCACAGTCGGGCCACTGCTCCTCCAGCAGGGACCCAACAAATGGCAGATCCAGGGAGACTCCCCTTCCTCCCCTGGGAGGAGCAGTGCAGGAGCGCACTGCAGGGATCTGCTGGGTTTGGAGACTCCACACGGGTTCGGGTGCCAGAGATAGAAATGCTCAGTCACAGGCCGGGTGAGCACGGAGTGCGGCCAGAGACTGGGGAGATGGGAGTGATTGACAGCTTTTCTCTGGGGGCTCACTGAGGAGCGGGCCCCGAGGTCTCTGCTCCTCTGGGGCAGAGATTGGGAGGCCGCCATTTTCACTCTCCACCTCCAAAGCTGTACCAAAAGTTTGCAGGGAACAAAAGCTCCCGAGAGCAAACCTGAGCAGATTACTTAGCATGGACCAGCAAGGGCAGGGCAATTCCGCCTCCGGCAAAGACATTTGGGAACCACCAGAACAGGCCCCTCCCCCAGAAGATGAGCAAGAACAGCCAGCCAAGACCAAGTTTACCGATCAATGAGAACGGCAGAACTCCAGCGCTAGGGGAATAATGCACATAGAATCCATGGCTTTTTTACCATGATTCTTTAGTCTTTCAAAGTTAATTTTTTTTAACTGCCTTTTTTTTTGAATTTTTCTTTTTCCCTTTTTCAACCAACATCTTATCATCTCTTTTTTAAAAAAACATTTTTATTTTTCATTTTTAGAGTCATATTCTATCCCTTCATAGTAGTTACCCTTATTTTTGGCATAAATATATAAGTTGTTCTCTCTTTAAAATTTTGAGATAGTTTCTTCTAACAGATCAAAATATACCCTAAATCTCTAGTGTATGGTTTTGTTCTACTCTCCTGCCTGATCACATTCTCTCCCTTTTTTTTTTCTTTTTTTTTTAAACCCTCTTCTTTCTTTCTTCAAAAAACTTCTTATCAATTCCTTTTATAAAATTTTTTAATAATTTTCATCTTTACAGTCATATTCCATCCCTTCATCATATCAACCCTTATTTTTGTACATATATAAGTTTTTCTTTCTTTAAAAAAATTTGGGAGGGACTTTCTTCTAACAGACCAAAATACACCCAAAATCTAGTGTGTGGCACTGATCTATGCACCAGCCTGATCATATTTGATCATATTCTGTTTTTTTTTTTTGTTCTGTTTTTGTTTGTTTTTATATATTTCGTTTTTCTTTCTTTCCTTTTTTTCCCCCCTGGCTTCAGGTCTTTTCTGATTTGTTTAGAGTATATTTTCTGGGGACTTTCTTATCCTGTTAGCATTTTGTTCTCTCATTCATATATTCTCCTCTGGACGGAAAAATCATCACAACAAAAAGAACAAGAGGTAGTACCAACTGCCAGGGATCTACTCAACATGGACATTAGTACGATGTCGGATCTAGAGTTCAGAATCATCACTTTAAAGATACTAGCTGGGCTTGAAAAAAGCATGGAAGTTATTAGAGAAACCCTTTCTGGAGAAGTAAAAGAACTAAAATCTAACCAAGTCGAAATCAAAAAGGCTATTAATGAGGTGCAATCCAAAATGGGGGTGCTAACTGCTAGGATAAATGAGGCAGAAGAGAAAATCAGGGATATAGAAGACGAAGTGATGGAAAATAAAGAAGCTGAGGAAAAGAGAGAGAAACAACTACTGGATCACGAGGGTAGAATTAGAGAGATAAGCGATACCATAAGATGAAACAACATTAGAATAATTGGGATCCCAGAAGAAGAAGAAAGAGAGAGAGGGGCAGAAGGTATATTGGAGCAAATTATAGAAGAGAAATTCCCTAATTTGGGGAAGGAAACAGGCATCAAAATCCAGGAAGCACAGAGAAACCCTCTCAAAATCAATAAAAATAGGTCAACACCCCGACATCTAATAGTAAAACTTACGAGTCTCAGAGACAAAGAAAAATCCTGAAAGCAGCTCGGGACAAGAGATCTGTAACCTACAATGGTAGAAATATTAGATTGGCCACAGACTTATCCACAGAGACCTGGCAGGCCAGAAAAGACTGGCATGATATATTCAGAGCACTAAATGAGAAAAATATGCAGCCAAGAATACTATATCCAGCTAGGCTGTCATTGAAAAGAGAAGGAGAGATAAAAAGCTTCCAGGACAAACAAAAACTTAAGGAATTTGCAAACATGAAACCAGCCCTACAAGAAATACTGAAAGGGGTCCTCTAAGCAAAGAGAGAGCCTAAAAGCAACATAGACCAGAAAGGAACAGAGACAGTACACAGTAACAGTCACCTTACAGGCAATACAATGGCACTAAATTCATATCCTTCAATAGTTACCCTGAATGTAAATGGGCTAAATGCCCCAATCAAAAGACACAGGCTATCAGATTGGATAAAAAAACAAGACCCATTGATATGCTGTCTGCAAGAGACTCATTTTAGACCCAAAGACACCTCCAGATTGAAAGTGAGGGGGTGGAAAACCATTTACCATGCTAATGGACATCAAAAAAAGCTGGGGTGGCAATCCTTATATCAGAGAAATTGGATTTTAAACCAAAGACTGTAATAAGAGATGAGGAAGGACACTCTATCCTACTTAAAGGGTCTATCCAACAAGAACATCTAACAATTGTAAATATCTATGCCCCTAACATGGGAGCAGCCAATTATATAAGCCAATTAATAACAAAAGCAAAGAAACACATTGACAACAATACAATAATAGTGGGGGACTTTAACACCCCCCTCACTGAAATGGACAGATCATCTAAGCAAAAGATCAACAAGGAAATAAAGATTTTAAATGACACACTGGACCACATGGACTTCACAGATATATTCAGAACATTCCATCCCAAAGCAATGGAATACATGTTCTTCTCTAGTGCCCATGGAACATTCTCCAGAATTGATCACATCCTAGGTCATAAATCAGGTCTCAACCAGTACCAAAAGATTGAGATCATTCCCTGCCTATTTTCAGACCACAATGCTTTGAAACTAGAACTCAATCACAAGAGGAAAGTCGGAAAGAACTCAAATACATGGAGGCTAAAGAGCATCCTACTAAAGAATGAAAGGGTCAACCAGGAAATTAAAGAAGAATTTAAAAAATTCATGGAAACCAATGAAAATGAAAACACAACGGTTCAAAATCTTTGGGATGCAGCAAAGGCAGTCCTAAGAGGAAAGTATATAGCAATACAAGCCTTTCTCAAGAAACAAGAAAGGTCTCAAGTACACAACCTAACCCTATACCTAAAGGAGCTGGAGAAAGAACAGCAAATAAAGCCTAAACCCAGCAGGAGAAGAGAAATAATAAAGATCAGAGCACAAATCAATGAAATAGAAACCAAAAGAATGGTAGAACAGATCAACGAAACTAGGAGCTGGCTCTTTGAAAGAATTAACAAGATTGATACACCCCTGGCCAGACTTATCAAAAAGAAAAGAGAAATGACCTACATCAACAAAATCATGAATGAAAGAGGAGAGATCACAACCAACACCAAAGAAATGCAAACAATTATAAGAACATATTATGAGCAACTCTATGCCAGGAAAGTAGATAACCTGAAAGAAATGGATGCATTCCCAGAGATGTATCAACTACCAAAATTGAACCATGAAGAAATAGAAAACCTGACAGACCTATAACCACTAAGGAAATTGAAGCAGTCATCAAAAATCTCCCAACAAACAAAAGCCCAGGGCCAGATGGCTTCCCAGGGGAATTCTACCAAACATTTAAAGAAGAATTAATACCTATCCTTCTAAAACTGTTCAAAAAAATAGAAATGGAAGGAAAGCTTCCAAACTCGTTTTATGAGACCACCATTACCTTGATCCCCAAACCATAGAAAGACCCCATCAAAAAGGAGAATTACAGACCAATATCCTTGTTGAACATGGATGCAAAACTTCTGACCAAAATACTAGCCAATAGGATCCAACAGTACATTAAAAGGATTATTCACCACGACCAAGTGGGATTTATCCCTGGGCTGCAAGGTTGGTTCAACATCCGCAAATCAATCAATGTGATACAATACATTAACAAAAGAAAGAACAAGAATCATATGATCCTCTCAATAGATGCAGAAAAAGCATTTGACAAAGTACAGCATCCTTTCTTGATCAAAACTCTTCAGAGTATAGGCATAGAGGGTACATACCTCAATATCATAAAAGCCATCTATGAAAAACCCACAGCGAATATCATTCTCAATGGGGAAAAACTGAGAGCTTTCCCCTAAGGTCAGGAACATGGCAGGGATGTCCACTATCACCACTGCTATTCGACATAGTATTAGAAGTCCTAGCCACAGCAATCAGACAACAAAAAGAAATAAAAGGCATCCAAATTGGCAAAGAAGAAGTCAAACTCTCACTCTTTACAGATGATATGATACTTTATGTCGAAAACCCCAAAGACTCCACCCCAAAACTGCTAGAACTCATATAGGAATTCAGTAAAGTGGCAGGATATAAAATCAATGCACAGAAATCAGTGGCATTCCTATACACCAACAACAGGACAGAAGAAAGAGAAATTAAGGAGTCGATCCCATTTACAATTGCACCCAAAACCATAAGATACCTAGGCATAAATCTAACCAAAGAGTCAAAGGATCTGTACTCAGAAAACTATAAAATACTCATGAAAGAAATTGAGGGAGACACAAAGAAATGGAAAAACATTCCATGCTCATGGATTGGAAGAACAAATATTGTGAAGATGTCAATGCTACCTAGAGCAATCTACACATTTAATGCAATCCCCATCAAAATACCATCCACTTTTTTCAAAGAAATGGAACAAATAATCCTAAAATTTGTATGGAACCAGGAAAGACCCTGAATAGCCAGAGGAATGTTGAAAAAGAAAAGCAAAGCTGGCAGCATCACAATTCCAGGCTTCCAGCCATATTACAAAGCTGTCATCATCAAGACAGTATGGTACTGGCACAAAAACAGACACATAGATCAATGGAACAGAATAGAGAGCCCAGAAATGGACCCTCAACTCTATGATCAACTCATCTTTGACAAAGCAGGAAAGAATGTCCAATGGAAAAAAGACAGTCTCTTCAACAAACGGTGTTGGGAAAATTGGACAACCACATGCAGAAGAATGAAACTGGACCATTTCCTTACACCACACACAAAAATAGACTCAAAATGGTTGAAAGACCTCAATGTGAGACAGGAGTCAATCAACATCTTAAAGGAGAACACAGGCAGCAACCTCTTCGACCTCAGCCACAGCAACTTCTTCCTAGAAACATCACCAAAGGCAAGGGAAGCAAGGGCAAAAAGGAACTATTGGGACTTCATCAAGATAAAAAGCTTTTGCACAGCAAAAGAAACAGTCGACAAAACCAAAAGACAACCGACAGAATGGGAGAAGATATTTGCAAATGACATATCAGATAAAGGGCTAGTATCCAAAAATCTATAAAGAACTTATCAAACTCAACACCCAAAAAACAAAGAATCCAATCAAGAAATGGGCAGAAGACATGAACAGACTTTTTTCCAAAGAAGACATCCAAATGGCCAACAGACACATGAAAAAGTGCTCAACATCGTTCGGTATCAGGGAAATCCAAATCAAAACCTCAATGAGATACCACCTCACACCAGTCAGAATGGCTAAAATTAACAAGTCAGGAAACGACAGATGTTGGAGGGGATGCAGAGAAAGGCGAACCCTCCTACACTGTTGGTGGGAATGCAAGCTGGTGCAACCACTCTGGAAAACAGTATGGAGGTTCCTCAAAAAATTGAAAATACAGCTACCATACGATCCAGCAATTACACTACTGGGTATTTACCCCAAAGATACAAATGTAGGGATCTGAAGGGGTATGTGCACCCCGACGTTTATAGCAGCAATGTCCACAATAGCCAAACTGTGGAAAGAGCCAAGATGTCCATTGACAGATGAATGGATAAAGAAGATGTGGTGTATATATATACAAATGGAATATTATGCAGCCATCAAAAGGAACGAAATCTTGCCATTTGCAATGACGGGGATAGAACT
>NW_022589742.1:14096438-14183052 GCF_004348235.1 Phoca vitulina
GGGGGGGGGGGGGGGGGGGGGGGATAGGGTGGCTGGGTGATAGACACCTGGGAGGGTATGTGCTATGATGAGTGCTGTGAATTGTGCAAGACTGTTGAATCACAGATCTGTACCTCTGAAACAAGTAATGCAGTATATGTTAAGGAAAAAAAAGAAGAAGATAGCAGGAGGGGACGAATGAAGGGGGGGAAATTGGAGGGGGAGACGAACCATGAGAGATGATGGACTCTGAAAAGCAAACTGAGGGTTCTAGAGGGGAGGGCGTTGGGAGGATGGGTTAGCCTGGTGATGGGTATTAAAGAGGGCACATTCTGCATGGAGCACTGAGTGTTATGCACAAACAATGAATCATGGAACACTACATCAAAAACTAATGATGTATGGTGATTAACATAACAATAAAAAAATAAAAAAATAGTACTTGGAAAAAAAATAAAGACATTTTTGGTTTTCTGTGAATTGTTCATTTTCTTTTGCCCATTTTTAAATTAGGTCCTTTTTTTCTTTTCTTGTGGACTGATAGAGACTTTTTAAATGTTAAGGAAATTAGCCCTTGTGATAGGTGTTGCAAATACTTCCCCCAGTTATATATATATATATTTTTAAAGATTTTATTTATTTATTTGACAGAGAGAGACAGCGAGAGAGAGAACACAAGCAGGGGGAGTGGGAGAGGGAGAAGCAGGCTTCCCGCAGAGCAGGGAGCCCGTTGTGGGGCTCGATCCCAGGACCCTGGGATCATGACCTGAGCCGAAGGCAGACACTTAACGACTGAGCCACCCAGGCACCCCGCCCAGTTTTATATTTTAAACTTTGATTATGGTAGAGTTTCTTTTTCTGTATAGAAATCTTATAAGTTTTTGTGTTTTTTTATTATATAATTATAAAATGTTTAATATTATAATTTAATTATGTTATAATATTGTTATTTTTGAAATAAGTTTTTGTTTCATTGATTTTCTGTAATGTTTTTTCTGTTTTCAATTTTATTGGTTTTTGCTCGTATCTTTACTATTTCTATCCTTATGCTTGCTTTGGATATATTTTACTCTTCCGTTTTTTGTTTCTTGTGGTGGGAGCTTATATTATTGATTTGAGACTTTTGCACTTTGTAAAAATAAACATTTATGCTATAAATTTCCTCCTAGCTGCCTCCCACAAATTTTGATATGGTTTATTTTATTTCATTCATTTCAATGTACCTCTTTGACTAATGAATTATTTAGAGGGTATTGTTTATTTTTCCAGTGTTTGGGGGAATTTTCTGTTTTTTTTAATGTTATGTTAATCACCATACATTACATCATTAGTTTTTGATGTAGTGTTCCATGATTCATTGTTTGCGTATAACACCCAGTGCTCTATTCAGTACGTGCCCTCTTTAATACCCATCACCAGGCTAACCCAGCCCCCCACCCCCTCCCCTCTAGAACCCTCAGTTTGTTTCTCAGAGTCCATAGTCTCTCATGGTTCGTCTCCCCCTCCAATTTCCCCCCTTTCATTTTTCCCTTCCTACTATCTTCTTTTTTTTTTTTTAACATATAATGTATTATTTGTTTCAGAGGTACAAGTCTGTGATTCAACAGTCTTACACAATTCACAGTGCTCACCATAGCACATACCCTCCCCAATGTCTATCACCCAGCCACCCCCCCACCACTCCAGCAACCTGTTTGTTTCCTGAGATTAAGAATTCCTCATATCAGTGAGGTCATATGATACATGTCTTTCTCTGATTGACTTATTTCACTCAGCATAATACCCTCCAGTTCCATCCACGTCATTGCAAATGGCAAGATTTCATTCCTTTTGATGGCTGCATAATATTCTATTGTATATATATACCACTTCTTCTTTATCCATTCATCTGTCAATGGACAGCTTGGCTTTTTCCATAGTTTGGCTATTGTGGACATTGCTGCTATAAACATTGGGGTGCACGTACCCCTTCGGATTCCTACATTTGTATCTTTGGGGTAAATATCCAGTAGTGCAATTGCTGGGTCATACTGTAGCTCTATTTTCAACTTTTTGAGGAACCTCCATACTGTTTTCCAGAGTGGTTGCACCAGCTTGCATTCCCACCAACAGTGTAGGAGGGTTCCACTTTCTCCGCATCCTCACCAACATCTGTTGTTTCCTGACTTGTTAATTTTAGGCATTCTGACTGGCGTGAGGTGGTATCTCATTGAGGTTTTGATTTGGATTTCCCTGATACCGAACGATGTTGAGTACTTTTTCATGTGTCTGTTGGCCGTTTGGATGTCTTCTTTGGAAAAATGTCTGTTCATGTCTTCTGCCCATTTCTTGATTGGATCATTTGTTCTTTGGGTGTTGAGTTTGATAAGTTCTTTATAGATTTTGGATACTAGCCCTTTATCTTATATGTCATTTGCAAATATCTTATCCCATTCTGTCAGTTGTCTTTTGGTTTTGTCGACTGTTTCTTTTGCTGTGCAAAAGCTTTTTATCTTGATGAAGTCCCAATAGGTCATTTTTGCCCTTGCTTCCCTTGCTTTTGGCGATGTTTCTAGGAAGAAGTTGCTGTGGCTGAGGTCGAAGAGGTTGCTGCCTGTGTTCTCCTTTAAGATGTTGATTGACTCCTGTCTCACATTTAGGTCTTTCAACCATTTTGAGTCTATTTTTGTGTGTGGTGTAAGGAAATGGCCCAGGTTCATCCTTCTGCATGTGGCTGTCCAATTTTCCCAACACCGTTTGTTGAAGAGACTGTCTTTTTTCCATTGGCCATTCTTTTCTGCTTTGTCAAAGATGAGTTGATCATAGAGTTGAGGGTCTATTTCTGGGCTCTCTATTCTGTTCCATTGATCTATGTGTCTGTTTTTGTACCAGTACCATACTGTCTTGATGATGACAGCTTTGTAATATGGCTGGAAGTCTGGAATTGTGATGCTGCCAGCTTTGCTTTTCTTTTTCAACGTTCCTCTGGCTATTCGGGGTCTTTTCTGGTTCCATACAAATTTTAGGATTATTTGTTCCATTTCTTTGAAAAAAGTGGATGGTATTTTGATAGGGGTTGCATTAAATGTGTAGATTGCTCTAGGTAGCATTGACATCTTCACAATACTTGTTCTTCCAATCCATGAGCATGGAACGTTTTTCCATTTCTTTGTGTCTTCCTCAATTTCTTTCATGAGTATTTTATAGTTTTCTGAGTACAGATTCTTGGCCTCTTTGGTTAGATTTATTCCTAGGTATCTTATGGTTTTGGGTGCAATTGTAAATGGGATTGACTCTGTTATTTTTATGATTTTTTTCTATATTGATTCCATTATGTTTAAAGAACATATCTGTATGATTTCAATTATTTTAAATTTGTTGATATCTTGAGGCACCTGGGTGGCTCAGTCGGTTAAGCATCTGCCTTTGGCTCAGGTCATGATCCCAGGGTCCTGGGTTTGAGCCCCACATTGGACTCCTTGCTCCACGGGGAGCCTGCTTCTCCCTCTCCCACTCCCCTGCTTGTGCTCTCTCTCTTTCATAAATAAATAAATAAATAAATCTTTAAAAAATAATTTGTCAATATCTCTTTTATGGTCTATAATATCGTCTATTTTGGTGAATGTCTGTTGGGTAGAGTATTCTATGAATGTCAATTAGACTGCGTTAATAGTGCTATTCAGGTCATCTGTATCTTTACTGATTTTCTGCCTGCTTGTTCTATCAATTTCTGACAGAGGTGTTGAAGTCTCCAGCTATACTTGTGGATGTGTCTATTTCTCCTTTCTATTCTGCAATTTTTGCTTTGCATGTTTTGCACCTCTTTATTTGATGTATATATATGTAGGGTTACTTTGTTTTGTGAATTGCCTTTTTATCATTATGTAATATCACTCTCTGTCACTGGTAACTTTCTTTGCTCTGAAGTTATATTAACATAGCATCTCTACTTTCTTTTGATTTATCTTAGCATAGTATAACTTTTTCCATCTTTTTACTTTCAACCTACCTATACTGTTATATTTGAAGGAAGTTTCTTATAGATACCATATAGTTGGGTCATATTTTTTAGTTCAGTCTGCAAATCTGTCTTTTAATTTGTGTGCTATACCATTTACATTTAATGTAATTACCATTATATTAAGGATTAATTATGCCATTTTATTGTTTTTACTTTTTATTTATTTTCTTTTTCCCGACTTCCTGTTACTTGAACATTTTTTAAAATTCCATTTTAATTTATTATAGTGTTTTCTTTTTCTCATCTAACTAAAATGTTATACACATTGAGCAGCAACTCCCATTTCTCCTAGTTCCCAGACACTGGCAAGCACCATTCTATTTTATGGCTCTATTATTTTAAGTACTTTAGATGCCTTGTGTAAGTGGAATCATGCAACATTTGTCCTTCTGTGACTGGTTTATTTTATTTTATCTTATTTATTTATTTTAAAGATTTTATTTATTTATTTGACAGAGAAAGAGAGAAAGAGTGAGAGAGCACAGGCAGGGGGAGCTGCAAAGGGAGAGGGAGAAGCAGGTTCCCTCCTCATCAGGGAGCCTAAAATGTGGCTCTATCCCAGGACCCCAGGATCATGACCTGAGCTGAAGGCAAATGTTTAACTGACTGAGCCACCGAGGCACCCCATGACTGGCTTTTTTAAATTAGCATAATGTGCTCAAGTTGTCACATATGACAGGATTTCCTTCTCTTTTAAGGCTGAATAGGATCCCATTGTGTGTGTGTGTGTGTGTGTATTCACACACGGAAAAAATATATATATTTTCATTATCTATTTATCTGTCTATAGACTTTTAAGTTGCTTCTACACCTTGGCTATTGTAAATAATGCTGTAATTAACATAGGAGTACAAATATCTCTTCAAGATTCTGATTTCAATTCATGTCAATAAATACCCAGCAAGTGAGAGTGCTGGATTATATGGTAGCTCTATTTTTAATTTTTTGAGGAATTCCCATATTATTTTCCATATTAGCTGCATGATTTTATATTCCCAACAGTGCACAAGGGTTCCAATTTCTCCCACATCCTCAACACTTATTATTTATAGTATTTTGATAATAGCCCTTCTAATAACACCTTACTCCTAAGGTAGGAAGTTAATAGCTTCTGTGGTTCTTTTTTTAAATATTTTATTTTATTTTATTATGTTATGTTAGTCACCATACAATACACCATTAGTTTTTGATGCAGTGTTCCATGATTCATTGTTTTCGTATAACACCCAGTGCTTCATGCAGTACATGCCCTCCTTAATACCCATCACCGGGTTAACCCACCCCCCAACTTTTACATCAACGTGGATGGGACTGGAGGAGATTATGCTAAGTGAAATAAGTCAAGCAGAGAAAGTCAATTATCATATGGTTTCACTTATTTGTGGAACATAAGGAATAGCATGGAGGACATTAGGAGAAGGAAGATAGCTTTTGCGGTTCTGATTTGCATTTCCTTGATGATGGATGATGTTGAGCATTTTTTTATACATTTGTTGTCCATTCGTATGTCTTCTTTGGAGAAATACCTATTTGAGTACTTTTAAAAATAGGTTTTTTTTGTTATCACGTTATATGAGTTCTTTATCTATTATGGATATTAACCCCTAATTAGATACATGGCTTGCAAATATTTTCTCCTATTCTGTAGATTGCCTTTTCACTATTGATCATTTCCTTTGCTATGAAGAAGCTTTTTAGTTTGATGTAGTCTCACTTTTCTACTTTTGCTTTTGTTGTCTGTGCTTTTGGCATCATATCCAAAAAATATTTGCCAAAACAGTGTTATGGTTCTTCCCCTATGTTTTTTTCTCAGAGTTTTATAGTTTCAAGTCTTATGTCTAAGACTTTAATCCATTTTTAGTTGTTTTGTATATGGTGTAAGATAAGGGTTAAATGTCATTCTTTTGCATGTGAGTATCCAGGTTTCCCAACATCATTTGTCAAAGAGACTTATTCTTTCCCCACTGCGTACTCTTGGCACCTTTGTTGAAGATCAATTGACTATTTATGTGTGAGCTTATTTTGTTTATTCTGGGCTCTTTATTTTGCTCCATTGGCCTATACCTGTCTTTATGCCAATACCATACTGTTTTGATTACTGTAGCTTTGTAATACGTTTTTAAATGTTTTGAAATCAGAAGGTGTGTGGCCTCCAGCTTTGTTCTTCTTTTTAAAGTTGGTTTAGATATTCAGGGTCCTCTCTCCTTCCATATGGATTTTAGGCTTGTTTTTTCTATTTCTGTAAAAAATGGCATTGGAATTTTGATAAGAATTGCATTGAATCTGTAGATCACTTTGAGTGGTATGGATATTAATACTTTAACAATATTAAGTCTTCCAATCCAGGAACTTCCACTCCATGATATCTTTCTATTTATTTGTGTCTTCTTCAGTTTCTTTCAGCAATATTTTGTAGTTTTCAGTGTACAAGTCTTTTGTTTTATTGGTTAAGTTTTTTCTGAAATATTTTATTTTTTTCATGCTATTGTCAATGGGATTGTTTTCTTAACTTCTTTTTTGGATTATTCATTGTTAGTGTATAGAAAGACAACCGATTTTTGTATCTTGATTTTATATTCTGCAACTTTACTGAATTCATTAAATTCATTCTTTCATTCATTAGTTCTAACGTGTGTGTGTGTGTGTGTGTGTGTATAGTTTTTTTTTTTACCTATAAGATCACGTCATTTGCAACCAGAAATATTTTCACTTATTCCTTTTCAATTTAAATGACTTTTATTTCTTTTTTTTTTTTTGTAAGATTATTCTGCTAGAACTACTAGTACTATGCTGACAAGAGTGGGCATCCTTGCCTTGTTCCTGATCTTAAAGGAAAAGCTTTCAGTTTTTCACTATTATTACGTTAGTTAAGGCTTTTCATATACGAACGTTATTAAGTTGAGATAATTTTCTTCTATTCCTAGTTTGTTGAGTAATTTTGTCAAATGCTTTTTCTACATCTCCTGAGATGATCATGTGATTTTTTTATCCTGTATTCTGTTTGGATGGTGTATCTTATTGATTGACTTTCACATATTGAACCATCCTTTCATCCAAGGGATAAATCCCACTTGGCCATGGTGTATGATGTGTTTTTAATGTGCTATTCGATTATATTTGCTAGCTTTTTGTTGAAGATATTTGCATCTGTATTCATCAGGGTTACTAGCCTGTAATTTTCTTTTCTTATAATGTCTTTTTCTGGCTTTGGTATAAAGATAGTGCTGGCCTCATAAAATGAGTTTGGAAGTGTTTTCTCTGCCTCAATGTTTTGGAAGAATTTGAGAAGAATTGACATTAATTTTTCTTTAAATATTTTGTAGAATTGACCAGTGAAGCTGTCTTTCCTTGGTTTTTTGGGGGGGAGATGTTTTTGATTTCTGATCCAACCTTCTTACTAGTTATAGGTCTCCTCAGATTTTCTATTTCTTTATCACTCAGTTCTGGTAGGTTGTATGTTTCTAGGAATTTCTCCTTTTCTTCTAGATTATTCAATTTGTTGTCACATAGTTGTTCATAGTAGTCTTTTATAATCCTTTTTGTTTCTGTGGCATCAGTTGTAATGTCTTTTCTTTTATTTCTGATTTTATTTATTTGAATCATCTCTCTTTTTTCCCTTAGTCTAGCTAAAGTTTTGTCAATTTTGTTAATATTTTTTAAAAAAAAAAAAACAACTCTTAGTGTCACTGATTTTTCTATTGTTTGTCTATTCTTTATTTCATTTATTATTGATACTGTCTTCCTTCCTTCTGTTAACTTTGGGCTATTTTTTTTACTAGTTCCTTGAGGAGTAAAGTTAGGTTGTTTATTTGGGATATTTCTCTTTTTTCAATGTATGCATTTATGGCTATAAACTTCCCTCTTAGTACTGCTTTTGCTGGATCCCATAAGTTTTGGTATGTTATCTTGTGTTTTGTTTTCATCTGTCTCAAGATATTTTCTAATTTCCCTTTTGATTTCTCCTATGACCTATTGGTTGTTCAAGAGTGTGCTGTTTAGTTTCCACATGTTTGTGAATTTTTCATTTCTCTTTCTGCTATTCATTTCAACTTTCATTTCACTGTGGTCAGAAAGGATACTTGGCATGATTTCAATCTTCTTGAATTTGTTTTGTAACCTAATATGTGACTTTTTCTGGACAATGTTCCATGTGTGTTTGAGAAGAATATATATTCTGCTGCTGTTGGATGAAATATTCTGTATATGTCTGTTAGGTCTATATATAATGTTTTTGAGTGTCTCTTTGTATACTTTTCTTACTATTGTCAGCAGGTATTACATTATATATACATAACTTACATAAGTTTACTGGTGTCAACATTTTACCTATTCAAGTGAATCCTAGAAAGCTTACCTCCCTTTACCCCTGTTTACCTTCTTTTGTTTATTATATAATTGCCCTAAATATTTCCTCTACATATTTTGAGAACCATATTAGGCAGTGTTAAATTATATTTGCCCATATATTTTCTCTTTCTATTGTTCTTCCTTCCTTCCTAATATTCCAAAATACCTTTGTTTATCATTTCCATTTGGTTTAAAGAACTTCCATTAGCCATTCTTTAAGGTAGAGGTACTGGTGAAAAATTATGTTGGTTTTCCTTCATTTGAAAGCATCTTGATTTCTCCTTCTTTCCTGAAGGATATTTTTACTGGATATACAATTCCGAGTTGATGGTTCTTTTCTTTCAGCATTTGAAAAGTATTGTGCCACTTTCTTCTGCTCCCCATCATTTCTGATGAGGAATTCCCTATCATTCTAATTGCTTCCCCCTTTTAATAAGGTATTGTTTATCTCTGGAAGCTTACAAACCTTTTTTTTGTGTTTAGTTTTCAGAGTTTAATCATGAAATGTCTTGGCATGGATATTTTTGGGTTTGTTCTCCTTCATGATCTGTTGGTTTATGTCTTCTGCCAAATTTGGAAATTCTTAGCCATTATATCTTCAAGCTTTTTAGTTTTTATTTTAAACTTCACACTTTTTAAGCCCCATCCTCTTTTTCCACTCCGCTGACTGGCAATGCTAGTTCTTTTCTTATAGTCCCACATGTTCCTGAAGCTCTGTTAATTTTTTTTAGCTCCATTTTCTCTGTTGTTCAAATTAGGTAATTTTTATTGTTCTGTCTTTAAGTTCACTGATTCCTACATCCTGTCCATTCTTCTGCTGAGACCATCTATTTAGTCTTTTATTACAGTTATTATATTTTTCAGTCCTAATATTTCCATTCAGTTCTTTTTTATACCTTCAACTTCTTTGCTGAGAGTTTTTATTTCTTTGTTAAGACTGCACTAATTTTTTCATTGGTTTCAAGGGTGTTCGTAATTTTCTGTTGAAGCATTATTATAATGAGTGCTTTTAAATCTTTGTAAGATAATTCTTAGATTTCTGTCATCTTAAGGTTGGCATTTACTGATTTTTTTTTCATTCAAGTTGAGATATTTCTGGTCCTTGGTATGATTTTTAATTAAAACCTAAATATTCTGGTTATTATGTTATGATACTCTGGATTTTATTTAAATCTTGTGTTTTAACAGTCTTCCTCTGATATTGCTCTGGTAGGAGAATGGGTTCCTGTCTTGTTACTGCTAGGTAGAGGTGGAAGTTCATGTTTCCACTGGGCCTCTATTGACACAGAACAGGGTGCAGATAAGTCAGATAAGTTCCTTCTATCACTGGTCATTGGTTAGGTATGGGAGTTTGAGTTCTCTACTAGGCCTCTAATGATATCACACTGACTGTATGAGAGAGGGAATCTCCTTACTGCTCTCCATGTGGCTTCCGTAGACACTGTAGATGAAGAGGACATCTCATTACTGCCAAGTAAGGATGAAAATCCTGACTCCCCACTGGCCTTATCTGATACCACCCTGACAAGCGTGTCAGGGCACATTTTTATAGCCTGGGAAGGTGCAAGTCTACACTTTTTATTTGGCCTTTGCTGGCAGGAATGGGGATGGGGCCAATGATTTTCTGCAGTGTGTGGCCAGAGTAGAGCACTTATTGTCTAAAAGTTTCTGTTTTTTTAGGCTACACCTTTTCTGTTCCTTTAGCTAAGGAGAGTAGGCTTTTCTTATTGCTTTCTTTTCTTTTCTTTTTTTTTTTTTTTTGTCAGTTTCCACTGGTGTTTCCAGATTTCCAGGTTCTCTATTACCTAGTCAGTGAATATGAAGAATAAAGAATACCTATGGAACTCTCTGCCTTGCCATTCCTTCAGTCCTGAGGTCCTGAGACTGTTGTTTTCTCTCCATCTTTCAGTATTTTTTTAAATTTTATTTTATTATGTTATGTTATGTTAGTCACCATACAATACATTATTAGTTTTTGATGTAGTGATCCACGATTCATTGTTTTTGCAGTACGTGCCCTCCTTAATACCCATCACCGGGCTAACCCATCCCCCCACCCCGCTCCCCTCTAAAACCCTCAGTTTGTTTCTCAGAGTCCATAGTCTTATGGTGTGTGTGTGTGTGTGTGTGTCTGTGTGTGTGTGTATTGTACTTAGCAGGATAAATTGTGAAAATTAAATCTGTTCTATTTTTCCAGAAGCAGAAATTCATAATGTTTGAATAGTTAATTTATTTGTCCTTTCTTTTATAGCTTTTGAGTTTGTGTCATACTTAGAAAAGTTTTCTCTACTCTGAAATTAAAGCCAAGATCTCCCATATTTTCTTCTAGTACTTTGTTTTCATTTTTTAACTTGCATCTTTGACTATCTGAAATTTATTTTGGTGTATGGAGTGAGATTAGAAACCAACTTTATTTTTCCAAATGGAAAATCCATTTGTCTCAGCATCATTTATTAATTAAACCATGTTTTCTTTTTCCTACTGATTTGAAGTGCCGTCTTTTCCATATACCAATTCCAATATGATTTGAGTTTCTTTCTGGCTATTTATTTTGTTTCACTGATCTCATTAACAATTGCTACATGTTTTAATTGCTTTACCTTTACTTTATAATACATAAAATGTTGTATTCTGGCTCCATTTCATTTTTATTCTTTTTCAGAAAAACCTAGGTCATTCTTCAATTATTTTTTTCCAGAAAAACTTTATTTATTTTAAAGATTTTATTTATTTATTTGACAGAGAGAGACACAGCGAGAGAGGGAACACAAGCAAGGGGAGTGGGAGAGAGAGAAGCAGGTTTCCCGTAGAGCAGGGAGCTTGATGTGGGGCTTGATCCCAGGACCCTGGGATCATGACCTGAGTCGAAGGCAGATGCTTAATGACTGAGCCACCCAGGTGCCCCTCCAGAGAAACTTTAAAACAAACTTGATTAACTTAAAATTCCTATAATGGTGGATATATGTCATTATACATTTGTCCAAACCCAGAGAAAGTACAACACCAAGAGTGAACCCTAAGGTAAACTATGGACTTTGGATGATTATGATGTGTCAATGTAGGTTCATTCTTGGTAACAAAAAAATTCTGGTGAGTGGTGTTGATAAAGGACAAGGCCATGCATGTGTGGGGGCAAGGGTTATATGGGAAATCTCTGTAGCTCCCTCTCAATGTTGCTGTAAAACTAAGACTACTCCAAAAAAAAAGTTGAAAAAATTCTTGTTACTGTTTCAATAGAATCATGTTAATATTATAGATGAATTTAAGGAGAAAAATGTTATCCCATTCATTTAAATCTAGTTTTATGACCCAACACGATGTTTTATTATTTTTTTAAAGATTTTATTTATTTAAGAACGAGAGAGCACAAGCTGGGGGATCAGCAGAGGGAGAGGGAGAAGCAGGCTCCCCGCTAAGTGGGGAGCCTGATGTGGGGCTTGATCCCAGGACCCAGGGATCATGACCTGAGCTGAAGGCAGAAGCTTAACTGGCTGAGCCACCCAGGCACCCCTCAACACAGTGTTTTAAATTTTCTTATATTCTCCCTATACATTCTAGTTAAGTCTATTCCTTGAGTCTATTTTTGTTTGTTTGCTCTTATAGCTGCAATTGTAAATGTTGTCCCTCATGACATTTAAAAAATGTGTTTTATATAAGAAACTTGCATTTTTTAATTTTTATTTTTGTGTCATCCATCTTATTGATTTCTGCTATATTTTAAAGGATAAAATATGTTTATTCTTAGGTAAATAAACTATAAGTTTGGTTTAATTTTGGATGATATTATAAATCTTAATACAGAATAGTTTATTGTACTTTTTTCTTCTATAAAAAAGGTGATTTCACAAAATTTATAGTTCTTATTCTTTTCTATGTTACAGTATATTTATTTTAACAATCTTCTTAGGTTTAAATTAGAAAGTTGTGTGGTAGGTTTATTTTCTCACAATTCATTTAAAAATACTTCAACCTTACTAAAAAGTTGAAAGAACAAAGAACTCCTGTATCCCCTTCACCCATATTACCCAATTGTTATCATTTTAGCATATTTACTCCATTTCTCTCTCTCTGTAGACACACACACACGCACACACAACACACACAATCATTAATCTTTTTATGAGCCAATTGATTTGATAGCATGGTTCAGACTTTGTGCCCAATCATCCCTAAATACTCCTGTGTGTACTTCCTGAAACCAAGGATGTTCTTTTTCATAGTCACAAATAGAACCATCCAAATCAGCAAATCAACACTGATACACCACTACCATACAACTCACAGATGCTATTAAAAATTGTCCAAGTGTCCAACAATGTCTCTTTTAATTTTCTGGTTGAGGATCACATGTTACATTTAGTCTTCATTTATTTTTATTTTCCCTCAGCCTAGAACATTTTCTCAATCTTTTCCTATTTTTTATGACCTTGACAGTTTAAGAAGTGCATATTTTCCATTTTGTATAATGTCCCTCAACCTGGTCTATTTGGTAATTACTCCTGTCCAAACTCAAGCCATGCAATCTTGGGAGGAAAACCACCAAAATGATGTTGTGCTTTAAGCAGAGCATCAGGAAACATATGATGGCAATCCTATTCCACCAGTGGTGTTGCTAATCTTCATTACTTGTGTGAGGTGGGGTCTGCCAGGTTTCTCCAACACAGAGTCATCATTTTTCCCTTTATAATCATTAAATATTTTGTGAGGAGATACTCTGGGACAATTTCACTGCCCTGCTCTTCAACTGAACACCTACTCACTTGCCTTAATGATTCCTGCTTAAATCAAATGGTGATTTTCCCTTTACATCATTCATTCTACATTCATTAGTTTATTCTACTCTAAGGAAGAACTTTCGCTTCTCCTTCATTTAATTTTTTACTAATTCATTTATTTTTGCATCAGTATGGACTTACAGATAGATTCCTATATTCTTCAATTGGTTGTAATCCTTTACTATCCTTATTTATTTTGATACTCAAATTATCCTATATTTGTCCAGTGGGAGCCCTTTCAGGCTTGCTCCAGTGTCCTTTTGACATATCCCCTTCATTCTTTGATCACCTCCTTGCTTGTCAAACACAATTAGATGTTCCAGGATAATCTTGTACTTTTTCTGCTTCAGTCATAGAATTAGTCATTTTTCCAAGGAGCCCTGATTCTTTTTATCAGAAGATGATATTTAGAAACCAAGATCTGTGCACTCAGTGCCCTCTAGCAGACAGAACTAGGAAATATTTGTTTGTATGTGTGTGTGTGCACACAACACACTCACACTCCACATGCATCTATATATATTTTTCTTTCTGTGTGTGCATGTGATGAATACACAACATCTCCAATTTAAATCCAACTTCCCAGAATTCTTTCTAGCCTTCCCCCTTTCCATATTTGTAAATCTCTTCTCTGGCAGTAAAAAATAAATAAATAAATAAAACAAAACACCTAGCTCCCATTATTTTCAATATATTTTCTGATATGTTCAATATTCTTGTATATAATCAATCTCCTGACTATTCTGGAGACCTCTGTAGCCAATGGCCCCATTGCCATTTCCTCAGCCCACTGACTCCTCAGAGCTTAGAGGTCATCCCTTTTGTCTTAGCAACAAGAAATAGTTGAATAAAGTGAAAATCAATGACTTTTTGTGGACTCATCAGAAAACTGACATTTCTGGACAAACTATCACCCCCAAATCTGAAGAAACAGGTGAATTGAAGAGTCAAAGCCCAGATCTCACTTACCTGGAACAGAAGTTGCTGGAGCCATAAAGTGGTAGGAACACTTAAATGGTAATTTTGACAAATTGCTTGAGGCTATGTATGGACTAGTGTGAAAGTAAGAAACTCTTGGGGGGCACACTTTTATGGATTTTACTTCCAGGAACCTTAGTTCTTCTGGTGAAGAACTAAGAGAGATCTCTTTGTGGCTCTGACTGAGAAGAACACTAAGCCTTATGAAATATGTCCTGAGTATTCTCTGTAACAAATGCTTACTATGTAGGGCATGCAACATTACCAGAGCCTTATACCAGTTGGGTGAAGGGCAGTCTTGTCACTCCAGTCCCCTCTAGCTTTCCTGTCTCACCAAAAAGAGGGAATCTATACCATTGAAGAAACACTTGTGAATGTTACAACCTGGAGAATGTACCCATTAGAAGACTAAAATTTAATAGTAAGATAATACAACACTATCACTCCTCTACACCTTACCACCACACCAACAAGGCACCAGTATAATAACAGTGGGTTACAACTAAAAAAGCTGCAAGACAGACTCTGTCTGAAGAACAGTACTTAAGGAAACCCAAAATCAAGAGAGGAGACAAAAACAAGGATGCCAGAGGAAGTTGAGGCCTCTGGCACCTACACCTACAGCAAACAAAAAATTCAGCCCAACTCCTAGCTGGATTGACATAAATCATCTCACTAGTCTCATACCTCAGTTCCTACTACCTGCTACAGCATGTCTGACTTCCAACAAAAAATTGCATGGCATGCTGAAACACAAGGAAATACACAGTCCAAAGAGACAAATCAAGCATTAGAACCAGACTCAGATATGGTACATATGTTGGAATTACCAAGCAGGGAATTAATTTTTTTATAATTATTTTAGTTTCAAGTTCTTATTTAAATTCCAGTTAGTTAATAAATAGTGCAACATTAATTTCAGGAGCAGAATTTAGTGACTCATCACTTACATACAGCTCCCAGTGCTCATCACAACCAGTGCCCTCCTTAATACCCATTACCCTTTTAACCCATCCCCCCACCCACCTTCCTCCAACAACCCTATTTGTTCTCTATAGTTAAGAGTCTATTTTATGGTTTGCCTCACTCTTTTTTCCCCTTATGCTTATTTGTTTTGTTTCTTTATTTTCCTGGTAATTCCAGTATTTTATTTTTTTAATTTTTATTTTATTTAAATTTAATTAATTAACATATAGTGTATTATTAGTTTCAGAAGTAGAGTTCAGTGATTCCTCAGCTGCATATAACACCCAATGCTCATTACATTACATGCCCTCCTTAATGCCCATCAGCCATTTACCCCATCCCTCCACCCACCTTCCCTCCAGTAATCCTGTTTGTTTCCTACAGTTATGAGTCTCTTATGGTTTGTCTCCCTCTCTGATTTCATTTTATTTTATTTTTCCCTCCTTTCCCCTATGATCCTCTGTTTTGTTTCTTAAATTCCACATGAGTGAAATCATGTGGTATTTGTTTCTCTGACTGACTTATTTCCCATAGCATAAGTCTCTAGTGCTGTCCATGTCATTGCAAATGGCAAAATTTCATTCTTTTTTATGCCTGTGTAATATTCCATTGTGTGTGTGTGTGTGTGTGTGTGTGTGTGTGTGTGTGTGTGTACCACATCTTCTTTATCCATTCATCATTTGGGTTCTTTGGACATTTGGGTTCTTTCTATAATTTGGCTATTGATAATGCTGCTATGTCAATGGACATTTGGGTTCTTTCTATAATTTGGCTATTGATAATGCTGCTATAAACATTGGGGTGCATGTATCCCTCTGAATTGATATTTTTATATCCTTTGGGTAAATACCTAGTAGTGCAAATGCTGGATCATAGGGTTATTCTATTGTTAACTTTTTGAGAAACCTCCATACTGTTTTCCACAGTGACTGCACCAGTTTGCATCCCCACCAACAGCGCAAGAGGGTTCCCCTTTCTCTACATCCTTGTCAACATCTGTTCTTTGTTATGTTGTTAATTTTAGCCATTCTGACAGGTGTGAGGTGATATCTCATTGTAGTTTTGATTTTTATTTCCCTGAGGATGAGGGATGCTAAGGATCTTTTCACGTGTCTGTTAGCCATCTGTATGTCTTCTTTGGAAAAATATGTCTATTCATGTCTTCTGTCCATTTTTTAACTGGGTTATTTGGGTTTTTATAAGTGTTGAGTTTTATAAGTTCTTTATAGATTTTGGATACTAACCCTTTATTAGATATGTCATTTGCAAATATCTTCTCCCACTCCGAAGGTTGCCTTTTAGTTTTGTTGATTGTTTCCTTCGCTGTGCAGAAGCTTTTTATCTTGATGAAGTCCCGATAGTTCATTTTTGTTTTTGTTTCCCTCGTACCAGGCAGGGAATTTAAAACAACTATAAATTAATATGCTAAGGATTCAAATGGCAAAATAAGCAACATGCAAAAACAGGTGGGTAATAGAATCAGAAAGATAGAAATTCTATAAAAAAATGGGAAATTCTAGAAATGAAAAATATTGTAGCAGAAATAATAACTTTGATGGTCTCATTAGTAAACTGGATAAGACTGAGGAAAAAATCAGTTAACTTGAAGACAGGTCACTAGAAACTTCCTAAACTAAAATGAAAGAAAACAATTTAATAAAACAGAACAGAACGTTCAAGAACTATGGGACAATTTCAAAGGGTGTAACATTGGCACAGTTGGGATACCAGAAGGAGAAGAAAGAGAATAAAACAGAAGAAAAATTTCAAGTGTTAAAAGCAGAGACCTTTCCAAAATATATGACAGACACAAATCACAGATCTAAAAATTCAGAGAATACCAAGCAGGTGAAATAACCTCCCCGCCCCCAAAAAACCCCACAATTACACCTAGACATATCATATTAAAACTTTAGAAAAAACAAAGACAAAAAAATCTTGAAAGAAATCAGATTATTCCCAATTTCTAAAAACTAGAAAACACCTACATGTCTTTCAATAGTGAATGGATAAATAGTGGTATGTTAATATAATGGGATATTATTCAGCAATTGAAAAAATCAAACTACAAAATACATGAATGAATCTTAAAAATGCATGTTTCCTAAGTGAAAGAAACCAATCTGGAAAGTCTGCATATTACATGATTCCCATTATATAATATTCTGGAAAAGGCAAAAAACAAGATGCTTGAAAGATCAGTGTTTGGCAGGGCTTCTGGTGAGGGGTGGACTGGAAGGTGGAGAGTGTTGAGTAAGGGAAGCACAGGGGATATGTTAGAATGATGAAAGCAGTATCTGGTGATACTGTAATGGTGAATACATGACACTATGCATTTGTCTAAACCTATAAAACTTTATGGCACAGAATGAATCTTAATATATGCAGATAAAAAATCATTTAGGAGGTCAGGGGATCACAGAAAAGAATGCAGACTGTGGCAAGAGAATCCAACTGCATTATCAATATATGAAACAACTTCACTGAAGGGAGTGTGGGAAAAAGAGGCTGATGTAAGTTAACTTTGGCAATGAGTGGAGTCTGTAACACTAAGGCAAAATGAAATGTACATAAGCACTGTATTCTAGTTAGTAAAGTTTTGTCCCATGGGCATACAGGTTAACAATTCTGATACTGCTATACATGTATACTGCATTGAACAATGAATTAACTAAATGGATGGTACATAGTGGGAGCCACATTTCTCACCAGTGAATTGGAATTTACAGATAAGCAAGGAAAAGAGGCCAGAATGATCCATGTACAAATGAATTAGAGTCAGAGACATGGGTATGAACTCATGTTTAATTTAGATACAGATGGTTACATATAGAAATATTTGTAGATATGTGTATATACAAAGGTTAGTATAAATACATATATTTTCTTTTGATTTTAGGTGAGAGGGCCTACAATCAATGACACCCCAGTAGCATCAAGCACACCTAGCACCCAGACATTAGTTTCTAATGCTATTTTCTAATAAAAGGACTCAGGGCTCCCTGGGAAAATTGCGGATTTTAGGACTGGGGCAGAAATTATACAAAATGAGCCTAAAGAATCTTATAGTGCCAGAAAGTAGGAAAACACTAAAAACAATCCCTAAAATGATGGCGGTATGTCAAAGGGAAATAAGAGCCAACTAAAAGAGTTCCCAATGTCCAAAGCTGGAATGCTTTAGCAATAAAATAAAATAGTATTAGATTACAACCCAAAATATAAAATATCCATGAGTCCATACTCATATAAATAAATGATGGAATGAATCATGATATGAGAAAGATATGACAGATTTGTACAGAATTCCAAATAGTTTATATAGATGCTTCACTTTCAAATTACTTCCCATTAAGCATGGGCTGCACATAGTGACTTCCTTCCAAAGAGTACAGTATGAAAAGATGGGAGTGAGGAGAGTAACTTTGTAGCAGAGAAACCTGACAAATACTACCTCAGCCAGGTAATCAAGGTTAATATCTACAGTGATAAGTCATGGTGATACCATGTACACTTGATGTGATGGGATGTGAATGGCACTCCCAAAAGCCTATAATCCCAGTTTACTCATGAGAAAAACTGTATAGAAAGATTGGTTAGCCCGGTGATGGGTATTAAGGAGGGCACGTACTGCATGGAGCACTGGGTGTTATACGAAAACAATGGATCATGGATCACCACATCAAAAACTAATGATATGGGGCACCTGGGTGACTCAGATGGTTAAGTGTCTGCCTTCGGCTCGGGTCGTGATCCCAGCGTCCTGGGATCAAGCCCCGCATCGGGCTCTCTGCTCCACGGGGGGCCTGCTTCTCTCCCTCCCTCTGCTTCTCCCCCTGCTTGTGCTCTCTCTCTCTGTATCTCTGTGTCTCAAATGAATAATAAAAAAAAAAACTAATAATATATTGTATGGTGACTAACATAACATAATAAAATTTAAAAAAATAAAAAAAATAAAGATTATCCTAAAAAAAAAAAGAAATCCCAATTCAGAGACATTCTACCAGATACCTGACCTATACCCCTCAAAACTGCCAAGATCGCCTGAAACAAAGAAAGTTTAAGAAACTATTACAGCCAGGAAGAGCCTAAGGAGACATGATGACTATATGCAATATGGTATCCATGCTGGGATATCATGGAACAGGAAAAGAACATTAAATTAAAACTAAAAACTTTGAATAAAATATGGACTTTAGTTGATAACATATCAATATTGGTTCTTAAATTGGACAAATACACAATAATAATGTAAGATGTTAAAAATAGGAGAAGACTGGTGTGGACTATTTGAGAACTCTCTATACTACCTGCAATTTTTGTAAATTTACAAGTGTCCTAAGATTTAAAGAAAAAAATATTTTAAAAAATCACAGTGAATTTACCCATGAAACAATTTGGGCCTGGGGTTTCTGGGGGGAGAATTGATCTTTGACAATTTTCTCACTGTCTTATGTGGTAATTGGTTTGGTTATATATTCTATCTTTGTGTTCTGGGAGTTAGTTTTGGTAATTTTTATTGTAGTAGAAAATAAAATTTAAAATTCCAGGCTTTCAAGTTTGTTTGTATGGAGCACAAAATGATTCTGACGAATGCTGTCAGTGTCAGCCCCATAAGCTCCCAACTCAATTCCTGGGCTGTTTATAGCTCCTCCAGAGGAGGCAACTAAATCCCTCACCTGCAAGTTCTGTTTCACTCTTTTCTGAACTGTTGCTGCTTCGAGCAGAAATCTTAGCAGCAATTTCAGTTCTTCCATTCGAGATTTGCTTTCCTCTCTAGTCTCCCTTGTTATAAGTTAGTCTTATAACCTGGTGCCCCAAGTTCCTATGTCGACTCTCTAGCACTACCTCCACCTTCCCTGGCAATGCATCAGTACCTTGGACTGCACTGGTTTTTTCTGGCCTCTGATGGATTCCTTTGCCTAGACTTTTGCAGAGCTCTATACAGACACCCACCTCATGCTAACTGCTTTATTGTCCTGAGCCACTCCTTATCCTACTCTGGTTTCAACCCATTTCCTAGACCTCCTCCGTGCCACCTGTTTTCATTTACTACCAGGGGACCATTCTTTGGAGTCTTCTCCACATCCTTCCAATTGTTAAGTGATATCCCCTAGAGTTATGAAACATGACAGTAACCTCTCCCCAAGGAACCCTTTCTGGCTCTCAAGAGTTTTCAATTCAATCCTGATAAATGAATCATTATTTTAAACCAGTTTAAGCAAAGGTCCTGCCTGATGATTTTTGCAAGGTAAAAGGATAATTCTTTCCATCCACAAATTTCTCTTTTTTCTGTTCCCACCTTTGATGTGAATTTATGATTCCAGGGGTCTGTGCTAGACAGGTGTTTCTTGGGGTTTACACGCACAAATTTCCCTTTCAACAGAAGGTGCCTTACAGCAACTAGCAACAGAGAAGAGCAATTTAAGAAAATGCTGCCAAAGCACAGAGGCTAAAGCAGATTGATTTCAGTTTCCAAGCTGCCCTCTGCAGCTGACCACCAATATATCTGCCTGTCCAGGGATGCTTGAAGGAATTTAGCATTTTGTTTGGGCTTTTGTAGCAAGGATTCCGAGATCATTGCCTTAATTGAAGGCACACACCCAGGGGAATGACTACAAACTCCTTTAGCGAAAGAATTTCTACAAAATGTTTTCTGTAAAAGACAGCATCGCTTTCAAAGCAAAGTACTTTAAAAAAAAGGTTTAATTTATTTATTTGTCAGAGAGAGAGAGAGAGAGAACAAGCACAAGCCAGTGGAGCATCAGGCAAAGGGAGAAGCAGGCTCCCTACAGAGCAAGGAACCCCATGCAAGACTCGATCCCAGGATCTTGGGATCATGACCTGAACTGAAGGCAGACGCTTAACCAACTAAGCCACCCAGGCATCCCAGCAAAGAACTTTTTAAACAGAAAACTTTGCCGAAGAGGTTACTGCCTATGTTCTCCTCTAGGATTTTGATGGATTTCTGTCTCACATTGAGGTCTTTCATCCATTTAGAGTTTATCTTTGTGAATGGTGTAAGAGAATGGTTGAGTTTCAGTCTTCTGTATATAGCTGTCCAGCTGTTCTGTATACAGCTGTCCCAGCACCATTTATTGAAGAGACTGTCTTTTTTCCATTGCATATTTTTTCCTGCTTTGTCAAAGATTAGTTGACCATAGAGTTGAGGGTCCATATCTGGGCTCTCTATTCTGTTCCATTGATCTATGTGTCTGCTTTTGTGCCAGTACCATGCTGTCTTGGTGATCACAGCTTTGTAATGTAGCTTAAAATCAGGCAACGTGATGCCCCCAGCTTTGTTTTTCTTTTTCAACATTCGGGGTCTTTTCTGGTTCCATACAAATTTTAAGATTGTTCCAGCACTTTGAAAAATACCATTGGTATTTTGATTGGGATGGCGTTGAAAGTATAGATTGCTCTGGGCAGCATAGACTTTTTTTTTAATTTATTTTTATTTTTTTATTATTACGTTATGTTAATCACCATACATTACATCATTAGTTTTTGATGTAGTGTTCCATGATTCATTGTTTGCGTATAACACCCAGTGCTCCACAGCATAGACATTTTAACAATGTTTATTCTTCCAATCCATGAGCATGGAATGTTTTTCCATCTTTTTGTGTCTTCCTCAATTTCTTTCATAAGTGTACTGTAGTTTCTAGAGTATAGATCCTTTACCTCTTTGGTTAGGTTTATTCCAAGGTATCTTATGGTTTTTGGTGCTATTGTAAATGGAATTGATTTCCTAATTTCTCTTTCTACAGTTACATTGTTAGTGTATAGGAAAGCAACTGATTTCTGTGCTTTGGTTTTGTATCCTGCCACATTACTGAATTGCTGTATGAGTTCTAGTAATTTGGGGGTGGAGTCTTTTGGGTTTTCCACATAAAGTATCATGTCATCTGTGAAGAGGGAGTTTGACTTCTTCATTGCCGATTTGAATCCCTTTTATTTCTTTTTGTTGTCTGATTACTATCGCTAGGACTTCTAGTACTATGTTGAACAAAAGTGGCGATAGAGGGCCACAGCAACTTCTTTCAAGACATGTCTCCAAAGGCAAGGGAAACAAAAGCGAAAATGAACTTTCAGGACTTCATCAAGATAAAAAGCTTCTGCACAGCAAAAGAAACAACAAAACAAAGCAGCAACCCACAGAATGGGAAAAGATGTTTGCAAATGACACTACAGATAAAGGGCTGGTATCCAAGATCTATAAAGAACTTCTCAAACTCAACACCCAAAAAACAAATAATCAAGTCAAAAAATGGGCAGAAGACATGAACAGACAGTTCTCCAAAGAAGACATACAAATGGTAACAGACACATGAAAAAAATGTTCAGCATCATTAGCCATCAGGGACATTCAAATCAAAACCACATTGAGATACCACCTTACACCAGTTAGAATGGCAAAAATTGACAAGGCAAGAAACAACAAATGTTGGAGAGGATGTGGAGAAGCAGGAAACCTCAAACACTGTTGGTGGGAATGCAAGTTGGTACAGCCACTTTGGAAAACAGTATGGAGGTTTCTCAAAAAATTAAAAATAGAGCTACCCTATGACCCAGCAATTGCAATCCTGGGTATTTACCTGGAAGACACAGATGTAGTGAAAAGAAGGGCCACATGCACGCCAATGTTCATAGCAGCAATGTCCACAATGGCCAAACTGTGGAAGGAGTCGAGATGCCCTTCAACAGACGAATGGATAAAGATGTGGTCCATATATACAATGGAATATTACTCAGTCATCAGAAAGGATGAATACCCACCATTTACATTGACATGGATGGAACTGGAGGGGATTATGCTAAGTGAAATAAGTCAAGCAGAGAAAGACAATTATATGGTTTCACTTATATGTGGAACATAAGGAATAGCATGGAGGACATTAGGAGAAGGAAGGGAAAAATGAAGGAGTGGAAATCAGAGGGGTAGACGAACCATGAGAGACTATGGACTCTGGGAAACAAAGTGAGGGTTTCAGAGGGGAGGTGGGTGGGGGGTGGGTTAGCCCAGTGATGGGTATTAAGGAGGGCACATATTGCATAGAGCACTGGGTGTTATATACAAACAGTGAATCATGGAACACTACATCAAAAACTAATGATGTACTGTATGGTGACTAGCATAATATAATAAAAAAATAAACAAAACTTTACAAATGTTTTAAACAGTTCTTGTTCAAATGTTACCAATTCCCCCAGTGGGTTCTGGTTGTAACATGAGAAGATTTGAGATCAGTGGGATAGAGGAGATCTTTTGGCTATTAGGGTTATTAATTGAGGCCAGAATAGCTGTCTGGTGAGATCTAGGTTCCATGTTACATGACGAGTGAAGAGGGTTGGTCAGGCAGGTGTCTGTATTGAGCATATAGTGAGGTCCTGTGAAGGGGATTTCTGCACCAGGTAACTCTTTACTGATTGGTTTCTGGAGTCTTTTAAAAGCCCACAATTCTTGATTTTATATTTAAAGAATTCAAAAAGAGTAGAACCTCAATGAAGGCTGATAAAATGGGGAAAAATTCTTAGACGAGGTGGAAGTGGAAGTGCTGGAGCATAATCCAGTACAGGGTCTTGTCTGAATCTGAACAAACTGGAGGAATTTTGTCAAGATACAGATTCATGAGCCTTACTCTTCTACAATCTACCCCCCCCCCCAAGTAACCTAGGAGGAACCTAAATTAAGATCCAGTTTTAAATCTGTGTGTTCACTAGAAGCTTGGGTTTTAAAATTGACTGAATGCCTCGGTCACAGCAAAAGGGCCATAGGTGCTCACTGTCTGTCCCAGAGATGGGTTGGAGGTAGCGTCTGGGCATGAATAGGAAGCTGTGGCTCTAAGGAGAATGATATGGAAGTAGGAAATACTGGGTGGGTAAAAATCTGTGCTTCTAGTGGAGCTACATCCATCCATGGGAAAGGAAAAAGTCTGTGATGTCTGAAGAGCATTTTCAGGATCTAGTTCCCCAAATATGGTGCAGCAGCCTAAAGCCTACACCTGCAGGTCAGTGAGCTTGATGAAACCTGTCTATAGGATGAACTTTCAAGCTCACCTCTATCTGAAATACAGAAGGCCTTATCCACCCTGGACATTTAGGGCTCAGTCCTTGTTGCCGTCTCTGGCATTGAAAGGTGTGGTTGCTCGAATTCCTAGCTCAGATAGCTCTGGCTAGGGACTGCCAGACCTGTACCTTGGCTCACCTGATGCCTTTTTTAGCTTTGGATGCTCAGAGTGGAAGGTGCTTAATCCAGTAGGCATTTGAATATGTGAATCTGGAGCTAAGAAGATCTTTGTGTCACCCTGGTGAACTTGGACAATTACCTTATCAAATTATTTCATTAATAGAGAGGGGTGCCAGGTTGCTGCTAGATTTCATCATATCCTCCTGTGCTTCTGATCAGAATTCTCCCTGGAATTTTTTCCCTTACCTTCTCATGGCTCTCTATCATGCAGCCGGGCTCTTGTACAGATCTTTCAACAGCATGAGTCAGTAGGGAGAGAGTTAATCCCACTTGCTGTGGTCTCTAAATATTATTTTATATGCTTCCTGTAGTCCTGGTGCTCTCACCTCCTGCTGTTAATCAAAAGTTTTAAAATCGTCTCACTTAGTCAATATGCAAAGCATTCACTCTTCTGTCTTTGGACATGCGTCACTGTCCCTAACCCAGGGCCTCTCACGAAGCCGGTGCTTAGCTGTTGAATAATTTCATGACTTCAGTGCTGCAGTGACCACTTGTGAAGGCCACATTTTCATTTTCTCAGAAAAACAAACTGCAATTTAGGTACACTATCACTAGGTGGAACTAGTCTGTTAGAGCAACCTGAGACCAAGTCCAAAAATTTGAGCTCTGGGTATGTTGCAGATAAGTAAGTACACAGTTCAGACTTTTTCTGGAATCATAAATAAATCTCTTCCTTAAAGCTGTTGAACTCCAATTTAGACAGCAGAGTAGATAATTCTTTTAAATGCAATAGGGCCCTAGGTAGAGTCTGCTACTTTCTTTATTGATCTCTTCCTTTCCCTTCATCAGCTCAACTAGAATCTTAACTTAAAGTCAAAGTCTCTTCAACATGTACTTTCCATTCAGACTTGGAGCTGCTTTGACGTCAAAGCCCCCCACATGCTTATCCCTCAATGGCTAACAAAGACCAAACTGTTGATCTCAGCCACAGGTTGTCTATTCACTTTGCCTCCACTGTTGGAGCTAATTATAGGGAACAAACTCTTGGCCCACTAAGGAAGAAAAATAAGCTTCACAGAGGTGTGATGGTGTTGAAAGGGTACAAACTACCCCCTTACCTAGTTTCTTTTCCTTAAATCAGAAAAGATACTTTCTTACTTGACACCTTCTAGATTCCCTCCTCCCATCAGCTCTCTGAACCCGCTGGGGGCTGCTGGCTTAATTTCCACAATAGCTGCAGTTAATTAGTATCCCAGGGTAACTGGCTTCCCTTAGCAACAGAGGTAACAATGGCTTCAGCTCACAAATTACCTTAGCTACAGTTTTCTTCTACTGATAAAAACATATTCAACAATACTCAAACACAGGTTTTAAACAAAAAATTAATCTGATGTCCACTCATCAACAAATATTTATTAAGCTCCTTTTGTGTGCAAATCACAGCACTGGCTACTAGCTGTATAGAGTTGAATCAGCTATGGTCCTTTCTCTTGGGGAACTCAAAAAGAAATTGGAAACAAAAGATAGGAACTAAAATAAGTCTACTATAAGATAGTATTAAATATGGGGCTTGGTTTGAAGACCTAAGGGTATCTGAGGAAGGTGAAGGTCCCTGGAGGGCTGGGGAAGGTGGGTCCTGAGCTTGAAAGCCCAACTATGGAGACTGGCGATTTGAAATCAAACCCTAACTTTGCCACTAGCTGTGTGATGTCTGGCAAGTTACTTAAACTTTCTGAGCTCAGTTCCTTTTCTCTAAATGGGGAAGACTGAAGCCTACCTCAAGAGGTTTGTGTAAAGGTTAGAAATTACACAGATAAAGCACCTAGTACACTGCCTGACCAACAGTCCCTCTTTTCATTGGTAACTCAGTCTCAAAGGTTCAATAGGCTTTAGCTAGGTGAAGAAGAAAAGGATGGAATTTCCATTTGGAAAGAAGTACATCAAAATACCTGGGGCAAACGGGACAGACTGGGAAGGGAAGGGAAAGAAAATTAGTTTATAATGAGAGGCTGGGAGTAAGGGGAGATTGGATTGGAAAGATAGCTGAGATTTTTGTCACAAGGACTCTTGGTTAAAATGTCAGAGCTGGAAGAGACCTTTAGAAATAATCTGATCACTACATCAAAAACTAATGATGTATTGTGTGGTGACTAACATAACATAATAAAATAAAATTAAAAAAAAAAGAACACTGGAAGAAATAAAAAAAAAAAAAAAAAAAGAAAGAAAGAAAGAAAGAAAAGAAATAATCTGGGGTCCAGGCTCTTCATTTAATTGATGACATAACTTTCCTTTCATTGGTTCTAAGTCAGAGGACTTTTTTCACTGTGAAATAAAGTTTTATTCTCAATTTAAATGAAAAAGTGAATGATTTCAAACTTCCAAGAAGTTCCATCTCAGGAGAGCTATTGGTATGAGGATAACTATACCCTTCGCAGAGACACTAACGGAGAAAGACTCCTTGACCTGGACTGGGCCATGAGCCTGACTGGAGAAAAAGGGGTGAAGAAGAGGTGATGAAAGAATAAGTTGCTGCTTCTTCAGTTTTCCAAGAAATCCCAGGTTTGTATGACACCCAAAGCCATCTTTGCCTTCTATCTAAATCAAGGAGAATGTCTGATGGCTCTTGATTATCATATTATTATTTTTTTTTTTAAAGATTTTATTTATTTATTTGACAGAGAGAGACACAGCGAGAGAGGGAACACAAGCAGGGGAGTGGAAGAGGGAGAAGCAGGCTTCCCTCCGAGCAGGGAGCCCGATGCGAGGCTCGATCCCAGGACGCTGGGATCATGACCTGAGCCGAAGGCAGACGCTTAACGACTGAGCCACCCAGGCGCCCCTTGATTATCATATTATTGTTGTTATCACTGTAAATGATGATAAATATCTGCACTTGAATTTACATAGTACTTCTTGCCTTTTCAGAGAATACTGAAGTCTGTTCTCTCATTTTCTTTTCACACCAGACATGGAGTTAGTTAAGCAATCCCCACCCTTACCGCCCACATACCACCTCCATTCTATAGATGAAGAAAATGAGGCCTAGCATTGTCTGTAATTGGAAGTAGAGCCTATGTAGGAGAAAGTGACTAGGGATCATCTATGAGATGTTCAAACTTCTGCCTCTGGGAAACCTTGTTCCTCATCACCCTTCCCTGGACATCTCTGGGATATCATACATTCTTACCAGTAGCCTTCCTACTCCTACAGATCATCAACAATCATCCAAAAAGCCTGGGGCCAGGCACAGTGTTTGGGCTTTTTTCCCACATCTAACCATTCCACAGCATATAACAAGTCCTTGACAAATTTCCAATGAGAAAAAAACTAGCAGAAACTGTGACTTGATGTGGCCAAGCATAGGCTCATTTCAAAGGGTGCACCTTAGAACAGTCATGATGCTCAACCCCCCAGCCCCCACCCCAAGTCTAGCTGGTCTTTTTTTTTTCTCCCATAGTTAAGACAATCTTCTTAGAATCTTATCATTTATGAGCAAAGGCAAACATCATTATTACAATTCAGTAAATTTACAGAAGGAACCCCATTGATACATGTTGTTATATATTTGAGGTTTTTTGTTTGTTTCATACTGAGCATACCAACCTTAGGTCATTATATTTATCTGGTTTTCCCCCATATTTGTAAGACTATAGAACTCATCAGCCTTTAAAGAGAAATCAAATACCAAACAAAATTCCACCTTCTAGGGGTTCCTGGGTGGCTCAGTCTTTAAGCAACCAACTCTGGATTTTGGCTTAGGTTATGATCTCACAGTTGTGAGATTAAGCCCTGCCTCGGGCTCTGTGCTGGGCATAGAGCCTGCCTGGGATTCTCTCTCTCCCTCTCCCTCTCCCTCTGTCCCTCCTCCCTCCCTCTCTGAAAAAAAATTCCACCTTCTAGAAAAGTATCAATGGAAACAATTTTCCAAATATATATAATTTTTAATATCTGGGTATCTATGAATAAATCGACATTTATTATCTACAAAGTGCCATGCACATTGTCTATATACCTCATTTAATTCCCAATCCCTATGAAGGAGAGTTTATTATGCCCATTTCATCAGTGAGGAGACTAGGGGTCAAAGATGGTAAGCCATTTACCACGCATTTACAGTATAGAGCTACTAAGAGGCAGATCTGGGGCTTTAATCCAGGTCTTCTCACTCCAGAGCCAATGCTTTTCTTAGTATACAACACAGTAAGTACAGGAGCTTGACTCAAAAGTAAAGTTAATTTTTAGAAAAGAACTTGGTAAGCAAATATTCATGAATTTGAGAACATCCAAATTTTGGATCCAAATCATTTGGCCACTTAAAAAATAAAGGACTTAATTATAAAGAATTCCATTTAAACTTATTATCTAAAGTGATTAATAAGAATGATATTTCCCCACCAACTCCAAATGATAAAATCAATTTGGGAACTTTCCCAATAATTTGAACGCAAAACACTAATTAAGAGAAAGCCAAAAATCTTTATAGTATGACATATATAAAGGACTCTTAATTTTCAATTTCTATTAAACTGATTTTTCTTTTAAAACAGAGTCGGAAAGCCAAAAAACCCTTCAAATCCATTGAGCCCCTTGCATCTTATTTAAGAAATTTCATTTTTCAAGCCAAAGCCCAGAAGACAAAACAAGCTCATTTAATTCACACCCCAGAATTGTAATTGCTCTGCTCAAGCCAATGTCTAAGTGCCTGTATTAAAGGCTTCTCACTGACCAGAAAGTGTTAATTCACCAAACCATTGAACTTTCTTTAGTACTTTTAAGCTACTGCTCATTTTCCTCTTGGTTAGGGTTGCCTATAGAACAGAACATGCCCAGGGGAGCCTACGTGGCTCAGTTGGTTAAGCATCTGCCTTCCACTTGGGTCATGATCCTAGGGTCCTGAGATCAAGCCCCACATCAGGCTCCCTGCCTGCTTCTCCCTCTCCCTCTGCCTGCCACTCTTCCAGCTTGTGTTCTCTCTCTCTGTGTCAAACAAATAAATAAAATCTTAAAAAAAAAAAAAAAACAGAACATGCCCAGTAAAATTTAATTTCAAATAAACAACAAATAACCTTTAGGTAAATATGTCCTGTGCAATGATTAGGACAAAATTCAGTTTATTTGAAATTAAAATTTAATAGGACAAAATAGACATTTCATATCTAAACTATTATACTTTTAAAATGCATTATTTGTTTTTCTGGGGTGATGTGTGTATGTGAACGCCTCTCAAAATAAAGCTTCTAGAGCACACTCTCAATCTTGAGACAACAGCAAACAATCACTTTAACAATGTATCTTTTAACTATTAAAATATATATCCTTATATATAATTTATAATTATATATATAGTTTAGTGTGAGACTAACCAAGAGTATTTTTTTAAGATTTTATTTATTTACTTGAGATAGAGAGAGAGCACAGAGGGAGAGGGAGAGGCAGACCCCCACTGAGCAGGGAGCCTGATGTGGAGCTCGATCCCAGGACCCTGGGATCATGACCTGAGCCGAAGGCAGATCCTTAATTGACCAAGCCACCAAAGGGCCCCTAGCCAAGACAATTTAAAAGAGAAAAGTAAGTGGCTGGAAGTAGGGGGAGTGTGAGGAAAACTTTCATATACCACCTATTAAAAGGCATTATAAATCTATACTGATTTAAAAAGTTTGACTCTGGTATGTGAGTAAATAAATTAATGCATGGAATCGAGATTGCCCAATTTATCACAAAATAAGTTCTAGAAGTATCAAAGAGCCAAATGGAAGAGGTGATTGTAAAGGTACCAGGAGAAAACATGGAAAAATTATACGCAATCTTGAAGTGGAAAAGACCTTTCTAAGGAAGATGTAAAGCCTAGAAAACAAAAAGAAAAAGTTTGATAAATCTGACTACATACAAAATGAAAAAAATTTTGGCATGGAAATACAATAAACACAGTTGAAAAGCAATTTAGAAAAACATCTTCAATACATCTGACTCACAATGGACTCTTACTTAATATGTAAAGATCTCTCACAAATCAATAGATAAAAAAGAAAGATAAATAGAAAAGATAAATAGAAAAATGAATAAAGGCCATAAATGCACAGTTTACTAAAAAGACAACTACACGTGGCCAAGAAATACACAGGAAAAGATGTTTAACCTCATAAATAATTAAGGCAACATAAATAAAAACAATAGTGAAATATTGTTTTCCTCCATCAGGTTGGAAAAGATTGAAAGTTAAATAACGCCTAGTGTTGGTGAGAATAAAGAGATGGGCATTTGTATCTTGTACGCAGGATTATAAATTGGTGCAAACTCTTTGGAGGGCATAATCTTGCAGTATATATGAATATGAAAACAGCATTTATTCTTGACTCAAAAACTCCCATATTAGAAATTTATTTTATGAAAATACTTGCACAAGTATGCAAAAGTATACATATACAACAGTGTTCACCACAATATTGTATCAATGAAAAATTGGGATTGAGCTAAATGTCTATTATTGGAGGAGGGATAAATAAATAGTGTATATTCATATGTTGAAATAATATCCAGTCAAGAAATAAAAGCAATTTACATGTGCTAAAATAGAATGCTTTCCAAGTTTGACTGGAAGAGATTAAAGAAAGGTAATTAAAGTTGAGATTAAAGAAAAGGTACAACAGAGTATATGGCATCCTTCTTTTTATGATAAAGAAAGATGTATATATGTATATATGCTTGTATGTGCAGGGGTAGACTGTCTTCCATTGTTATACCCTTTTGTACTCTGAAAATTTTGTATAAAGTGCATGTATTACTTTTTCAATAAAATCCTAAATCTATAAAAAATACCTATTTTGGGTCCTTTTTCTTTTTCTTTTTTTTTTAGAGCTTGCTTATCTCATTTCTCATTTCTTCTCTTATCTCAAGGTCTATTTTTTAGTTATCACTGTTGTCCCAGTGGGGGCCCGCAGGGAGCTGGTGGTAACGGTGGCTTGCTCCCTTTCATAACACAGTCCAGCAATCAGCAATTCAATTTCCTTATACCAGAAAGGCCCTCACTTGATGTTAACATCCAGGAAAGTTACTTTCCCCAAACCCAAAAATCTCAGGGGGCAGAATGTACTCCTCAAACCGTGAAGTTTATACTGCATTTCTTGGATGGTAACAGTCAATTACACCCACCCACGACTCTTGGGCTCTTTACTGACTCTCCAGCAGGTGCTGCTCTTCTCAGTACCTTCATCAAGGTTATTACCCCTTCCTGAAATGCTCTCCCTGGCTTAGCTGATGCTATAAATTTTACCCATACTCAAGTCCCACTTTTTCATGACTGAAAATGTTGATTTTCATGATTACTTCATCCTGCTAAGAACACTGTTCTCTTCTTTCTCTAACTTTGTGCCTTACTTTCATAAAAAGATAATGAATAGTCCGAACAATACTTTCATAAAACATTTTCTTAAATATAACCAACATATAGGAATTAACTATATGATGGTATTTAAATGGCACTGGTTTTAGGGTTAAACAGAACAGGGTTCAAATTTTTCCCCCAACTTTTATAGACCTTTAGGAAAATTACTTAAACTTTCTCTGTCTCAATTTCTCCATTTTAAAACTGTGGATAGAGGTGCTCAGCATCATTAATCATCAGTGAAATGCAAATCAAAACCACAATGAGATATCACCTCACACCTGTCAGAATGGCTAGAATCAAAGACAAGAAATAACAAGTGTTGGTGAAGATGTGGCAAAAAAGGAACACTCAAGCACTGTTGGAGGGAACGTAAATTGGAATAGCCACTGTGGAAAAGGGTATGGAGAGTCCTCAAAAAAATTAAAAATAGAAAAACCATATGATCCAGTAATTCCACTACTGGGTATTTACCCAAAGAAAATGGAAACACTAATTTGAAAAGATATAGACACCCCTATGTTTATTGCAGCATTATTTACAATAGCCAAAATATGGAAGCAACTCAAATGTCCCTCAATAGATGAATGGGTAAAAGAAGATGTGGTAGGGCGCCTGGGTGACTCAGTCGTTAAGCGTCTGCCTTCGGCTCAGGTCATGGTCCCAGGGTCTTGGGATCGAGTCCCATATTGGGTTCCCTGCTCCGCGGGAAGCCTGCTTCTCCCTCTCCCACTCCCCCTGCTTGTGTTCCCTCTCTCATTATGTCTCTCTCTGTCAAATAAATAAATAAAATCTTTAAAAAAAAAGAAGAAGAAGATGTGGTGTATATATGCAATGGAATATTACTCAGACATAAAAAAGGATGAGATCTTGCCATTTGCAAGAACAGAGATGGACTTAGGGAGTATTACACTAAGTGAAATAAGTCAGACAAATACCATATGATTTATCTTATATGTGGATTCTAGAAAATAAATAAACAAACAAACAAAAAAGCAGAAGCATACTCATAAATACAGAGAACAAACTGATGGTTGCCAGAGGGAAGGGAGGTGGGGAATGGGCAAAATGGGTGAAGGGGAGTAGGAGCTATAAGTTTCCAGTTATGGAATGAATAAGTCACAGGGATGAAAAGTACAGCATAGGGAATATAGTCAATGGTATTGTAATAGCATTTTATGGTGACAGATGGTTACTACACTTGTGGTGAGCATAGCATAATGTATAGACTTGTCAAATCACTATGAAACTGGTGTAACATTGTGTCAACTATACTTCAATACAAAATTTTAATTGAAAAATTGTGGATAATAATATCTACCATATAGGGACATCATTGGTATGAAATGTAAAGTGATTTGCACTATAACTGATACATCATAGATAATCAATTACTCTTAGCCTACGAGCATCCTCTTCTCTGATACATTCCTTTACTATCATTGAGAAAAGACCAACAAACTTGGGGTTAATAAACCCCAGAATGAAACTTAAAGTGCATCTTGTGGATTTCTTTCTTTACTTTCCCTGTTTTTGTTTTGTTTTCTTATCTTATTTCTTCTCCCTTTATTATCTCAAGGCCTATTTGTGTTCTGACTCTACCACTCATCATTTGTGTGATCTTGGGCTAGTTGTTGAATTTTGTAGAGCCCCAGTTTTCCCATCCTAAAACAGCGTTGATAATGCTGTCCTTATAGGGTTGTTGGGAAATTTAGGTGAGATTATATATGTGAATGTGTAAAATGTGAAGTAGTAAAGTGCTATAACAATTTGAAGTGTTCTTATTAAATGCTCATGTAGAGTGAGATTCTAAAGTGAACAAATCCTTTGGAGTCCCAGTGATTTATTTTGCACCTCAGATTGATGTGTCATTTCTAGTTGGTTCACAAGCCATATTTCCAGCTGTCATCCATCGACACTTTGGCCAGACTGTTCTTGGTTGCCTGTCTGTATGGAATTAGTTATTCCTAGCACAGTCTAGTTTTCTCCAGACAAAACCCCTTCTTCCCAAGGACAGAGATCCCCTCACTATTTTCAACTAACAAACCCTCCTTTAAAAAAATCTGTCTCATTCTTTCTTCCTCATTTTTCTGTCTTAGAAGTGTTGAAACATTTTTAAAATTCATTCATTCATTTAACTCAGCTTACAAATATGTATTGGACACCTACTGTATGCCAGATTTAGTGGCTAAGTTTTGAGGATACAAAGGTAAGTAAGGCACATTCCCAATCATCAGTGATTTCACATTTGAGTAGGGGAGAGATGTGTAAACAAATGCTTACAATTCACTTTTTTTCATAAGTAACAGTAAAAATTTTTACCAGCTACAGAGCCAATACGTTCAGGAAAAAGTTCCTGAAAGAGGTGTCATTTACATTTTGAGGTATGAATAATATTTTAACAGACAGATAATGAAGGGAAGGGTATTCCATGCAGAGGATACAATGCATGAAGAGGTACAAAGTTATGAAGCAGCACTGCTTATTTAGAGAATATATTACAAGATTATGAAGAGTGACATGAAAAGTGTTAGGAGATGAATCCCAGGCTAGGTCATGGAAGTCATTGTAGCCATGCAAACAGGTTTGGGTAGAGGGAATGACAAGAGGGTGGGGTTTCAAATAGAGGAGAGGCATAGTCACTCTACAGCAGTGGTTGTCAACTCTCATCATGCATCAGAATCATCTGGGGATCTTCAAAAATGCATAAAGATGGGGATCATGTTTCATCATTTTGCAGTTTTGGGCATGTAACTGCAGTAAGTAATTAATATTACTTAATATTAACACATACATATAATATGTATTTCTGTCTTAGTCAATTCCAGCTGCTATAAAAAGATACCATAAACTGGGTGGCTTAAACAATGGAAATTAATTTCTCATAGTACTGGAAGCTTGAAAGTCCAAGATTAGGGTGCCAGCATAGTTGGGTTCTGGCGAGAGCCTTCTTCCTGGTTTGTATACCTGCATGGTGGAAAGCAAACAGAAAGAGAGCAAGATCTCCTGTTTCTTCTTATAAAGGGCACTAATTCCATCCATGATAACTTTGCTCTCATGACCTAATGGCTTCCCAAAGGCTCCACCTCCTAATACCATCACACTGGGTGTTAGGTTTCAACATATGAATTGGGGGGGGCACAAACATTCAGTATATCTATCTCTATCTATATCCATATCTATATCAAGAGAGAGGAAGTGTGGAAGGGAGGGAGGAAGGAAGCAAATGTGGTAAAATGTTAGCAAAGAGTGACTGTAGGTGAAGAGTATATGGGCATTTATTGTACTTCTGTATAGGCTTGAAATTTTTCAACATAAAGGGTTGGTAATTGCACTGAATTGTATACATGGGAATGGTTAAAATGGCAAATATTAAGTCATGTATATTTTCCACAATAAAAATTTAAAGAAAAATATACAGTTTATATGGATGAGGACAAAGACAAATAATCAAATAGACAGACAACTCAAGGTTGGGAAGAAGAAGATAGTAGGAAGGGAAAAATGAAGGGGGGGAATCAGAGGGGGAGACAAACCATGAGAGACGATGGACTCCAGGAAACAAACTGAGGGTTCTAGAGGGGAGAGGGGGTGGGGGGATGGGTTAGCCTGGTGATGGGTATTAAAGAGGTCACGTTCTGCATGGAGCACTGGGTGTTATACGCAAACAATGAATCATGGATCACTACATCAAAAACTAATGATGTAATGTATGGTGATTAACATAACATAATAAAATAAAAAAAAGAAAACAGGAGTAAATGGATAGGAGCTGAAAAGGTGGATAATAAAATCATGACAGTAACAATTATCAAGAGAATGGAATGATGAGTGGAAATTAATAATTTCATAGTTGTTCTTGGAAACTCAGAATATCAACAATACGTATACAAGATCATTTGTCATGATAGCAATTGGTGTGAAATGCCCTTGGGTTTTTCACTTGCTCATAGGCTGATGTGAGGCAAGGGTGGGACACAATTGCTAAATCAAATCATACAAGTTGAGCTATCAAGAATAGAATATAAATGTTTAAGAATAGAGGTTTGTGTCCAACAGTTCTTTATATGTGCCAAGCCAAACATTGTGTTAACTGGAAAAGAGAACCATGTTTACCAGAGAGACATCAATATGGGGAAAGCTTTAAAAACTCATTTTATCTGAGACATGAGTGAGTGTGTTGTGTCTAATTAGCCGGTCTGCATAAGAAGGGTTGCCCAGAAAAGATAAAACAGGTGGGCAGGTGAATAAGCTGTGTTGCTTACCCAGAAACCAAGAAGGTAAGAGTTAGAGGCTGAATAATCCATAGGATTCTCAAGAACCAGGCCCAAAGGGTTAACAATGCAAAGTTCTCAAGTTCTTAAGAGCCTGGGTAGCAGCTGTGAGGCAGTCCCACTGCAGCTGCTGCTCAGGTTTTGGCCCTACAGCCCTCTCCTTGGTTCTGCCACTGTCTGCCAATGCCTGGGTAGGACCCTGAGAATCTAGAGATTAAAAGACATAAAAGGGACATGAGAACTCCTTTCAAAATCTATTGGGCTGAGTGGCAATTATTACTATGCCCAGTTCACAGATGAGGAAACTAGAGCTTAAAAAGTTTAGGTAACTGGCCAATAGTCACATTGCTGAAGAATGGCAGAAATGGAATTCAAACCCAGTTTATCATTCATTCATGACTTTATGTAATATTTCCTGAGATCTGCTTATGGCAAACACTAGGGCTACAAAGGTAAACAATACATAGTCCTTGCCCTCAAAATGCTTGTATATACCTTAAAACAATGCAATCAGGATTAGAGTATTTCACATTATGTTATATATTTATGTGCTGGAGAATTGTAGCTTAAGTAGAGCTGGAGTGCAGGGTACATGGAGATAATGATGGGAAGCGCATCTGGAAAACTGATTTGGGTCTAGATTGTATTGGTCTGAAAATGTTATGCCCAGCTGGGTGGACTTTATATTATATACAGTGGATAATTCTAAGCATTTCCAAAACAGAGGAATGACATGGTCAACTCCATTTAGCAAGATAACTCTAGGAGCAGGTGGAGAATGGATTTGGGGGAGCTGGGAAGAAAGATAATTAAACTCACCATTACAATAGCCCACATAAAAGGAGATGAAGGCTAGAACTAAGGCAATAATAGTAGAGATAGGCGAAGATGTAGATAAACAGATGTGAGAGATTTTTGGAGGTTTGAATCAGTAAAATTTTGTGACTGACTATACATATGGGGTAAACACAAGGAAGCCATTAATGATATTGAATTGGTAAAATATTAGACAATGGAAATGAGGGATATAGGAAAAGGCTAGTAGAAGGTTGAAGGAGGTAGAAGATATTTGATTTGGGACACATTGATCTTATGATGACTCTATGATATCCAGGAGAGAATGTCCAGTAAACAGCTAGAAACAGGACTGAAGTTGAAGAGAAACTTTTGGGTTAACGTTAGGGATTTGGGATCATCAGCTCTTTTTTTCTTAATTTTATTTTATTATGTTATGTTAGTCACCCTTCAATACATCATTAGTTTTTGATGTAGTGATCCACGATCCATTGTTTTCGTATAACACCCAGTGCTCCATGCAGTACGTGCCCTCCTTAATACCCATCACCGGGCTAACCCATTCCCCCCACCCACCTCCCCTCTAGAGCCCTCAGTTTGTTTCCTGGAGTCCATAGTCTCTCATGGTTCGTCTCCCCCTCCGATTCCCCCCCCTTCATTTTTCCCTTCCTTCTCCTAATGTCCTCCATGCTATTCCTTATGTTCCACAAATAAGTGAAACCATATGATAATTGACTTTCTCTGTATTTCACTTAGCATAATCTCCTCCAGTCCCATCCATGTTGATGTAAAAGTTGGGTATCATCAGCTCTTTTGGGTTGGTTGAAGCTATAAGAAAAGACTAAGACTGTTCTGGAAAGCATAGAAGAGAGGAGAGGAGAGGAGAGGAGAGGAGAGGAGAGGAGCGGAGAGGAGAGGAAAGGAAGGGAGTAGAGGGCAAGAGAAAGGGAAGGGAGGAAGAAAGGGCAAAGGGAAGGAAAGAAAGGGAAGGGAAAGGAAGAGAGGGGAGTCATAAATAATATGCACAGACTGTGCCATGATACATAGTAGGTGCATAATGAATGTAATTGTAAATTAAAGTAATATATAAATGAGTGAATGAAAGCACCCCCAAAATTAAAATTTGGGTAGAAGAAGAGGAACCAGCAAAAGACTGAAAAATACTGGTGAGAGAAGTAGAACCTCCTAGAGGGAATGGAGTTGTGCACACCAAGAGAGAATAAAATTTTGAGACTGGAACTGGATGGAGAGAGGACTAAAAAGGCCATGGGAGATTGTCTTGAGGGGCTTGGGATCTAGTCAGGGGCCTGAATTCAGTTACTCATGGTAGAAATATATGCATAATTGTTAATAAATTCCAGAAATGGCAAAGAAAGGAAAATAGGTATATAGAGAAAGCAGCAATCAATCAGAGACACTTTTTCTGAATAACATTTTGAGCTGGAACTTAAAGGAAGATAATTTTGGACTACTGAGAGGAGAGGAAAGGGAAATGCACATAAGTATATTGGTTGGCATGAAGATACAGAGGCTGGAATGAACTCAGAGTGTGAAGTTGAAATATCCCTAGTAGTTGGATTAAGAAAACGCACATACACACATGCGTACTCCATGTGGCACTATTGTGGCACCATCTTGACCTGCATATGCCTGATGTCCCAGGCTGCTCACCAAGAGATTGCATTAATGGTCAGCATCCTGGTCTTCTCTTCTCCCCTCAGGCTCTGCTCCCCAACATTTACCCTAGGGACTGTGTAACAGGATCAGGATGGTGGTATCTCTTATCCCTCCTGTTTTAATGTTTACACCTCAGCCAGAGAAAGAATGTGATTCTTACTGGTTAAAATCTCCACTGCAGGTTTTGTAAATGTGGACAGTAAAAACCAAGGATGTCAAATCAAAAGATCTGGAGAACAAAGTTTTGAAAAAAAAAAACAAAAAACACTTTTTTTTTTTTCAAAATTCCATCTATCATTATTTTCCACCTGTTCAGGTGAAACTTTCATTAAAAGTTTTGAGGTAACACTAGACTAGTTCATTAAAAGTGAACAACGGCTTGCACATATTCCCTTACTGCAGACTATTTATAGATTTCATAAAGTTCAGTGAAGTAACACATTTTGTATCAGAGGCACTGCTTTTAATACAATACCATTAATGAAAGATTTGCTTAAAGGTAAGAGATGTGTTCAAATATTTGTTATTAAAATATTAATGTGCAGATAAAGGCCTGGTTTGTCGTCTCCGCTGAGTCTCAGAAATTTCTGCATGATTTGTAGAAGTACAAACTTGTACTATCTGCTTCAATAGCATAGCTGGTTCCTTATATGTCATGATTCCATGGAACAAAGTCCATTATACAAGAAACCAAGGCTCAAATAGGTTAAATCCTGAGGTCACATAGATGGTATAATGGTAGCACTGGGATTATAATCTTCTTATGTCTGTTTTCAGAGCTTGTACTCTTCGCACTACATATTTCTGACTGGAGATCAGGGAGAATGCCCATCAAATGGGGATTAGCTTGGAGGTATAACATTCATAGGGCGCTTTAAAAGATCTTGAAATTTTAAGTGGCTTGATTGACCATTTGGAACTTGCTTCTGACAGAGATTGTGAGAGATTTAAACCTCACGTATAGTGATAAAGGCAGCTTGCTTTTTAAATCAACCATTTGGAGACTGAAATGTGATGTTTATTTTAGCTGAGGTAAATAAAAATCCTACATCTCTCCAGTCATAATGGAAGTTAGACAGAAAACATGATTTTATAGATGGTAGGCTATTCACTTTACGTTCAACTTATTATGAATGCACTTAATCTATAAGCCCTGAGTGGCTGGTACCTGGTTTCCTCCTGCAATCACTTACACATTTCCTTGTTGTACAATGCATTTTAAGTTCACCAGTCCCCGTTGCTAGGATAATGCACTGCTTGAGCTCAGATGGCACTCCATAAATATTCAATGACAGTTTCCCTGGTTCATGTTTCTCTATTTCCCATGTCCTTCCATTCTGCCACTAGAAAGTCTCATCCACAATATGGTAATCAGAATCATCTTGACCTCCATATGCATTTGTTTGAGACTGTAAAAGCCTCCAGGGCAGAAACTTTCCCTTCCTTCTTCCCTGCCTCCCTTCCTCCCTCACTCCCTCCCTTCTTTCCATTTTTTTTTTTTTTTTTTTTTTTTGCTGGATAGTGTTCCATTATATATGTTTGTACCAAAGTTTGTTTCACCACTCATCCATTGAAGGACGTTTAGGTTGTTTACAGGTTTTCATGATTATGAATAAAACTGCTATAAACAATCATATACAGTTTTTTCTCTGAATATAGGTTTTCTTTTCTTTTTTTTAAGAAAAATTACCAAGAATGCAATTGCTTGGTTGTATGGTAAGTGTATGTTTAACATGATAAGAAACTTCCATCTGTTTTCTAGAGTGGCTGTACCATTTTGCATTCCCAAGAGCAATGTATAAGAATTCCAGTTGCTCCACATCATCGCCAGAACTTGTATTCCATGATTTTTAAAGACATTCTAATAGGTGTGTAGTGTTATTTCATCTTGGTTTTAATTTGCATCTGCCTAATCGCTAATGATGTTAAATATCTTTTCTTATACTTATTTGTCATCTGTATGTCCTCCTCAGTGAAATGTCTGCTCATGCCTTTTCCCCATTTTCTAATTGGATTGTATTTTACTGTCAAGTTTTCAGAATTATTTCTATATCCTGGATACAAGTCATTTGTTGCATACATGAATTACAAATATTTTCTCCCAGTCTTCAGTTTGTCTTTTCATCCTCATAACAGGGTCTTGACAGAGAAAATGTTCTTAATTTTAATAAGAACTTCTTTAATCTATTTTTTTCTTTTTATACATCATGCTTTTGGTTTCCTTTCTAAGAACTTTTTGCCTAAACTCAGATTATATAGGTTTTCTCTTATGTTTTCTAAAAGTTTTAAAGCTTTATGTTTTATATTTACATCTTACACCATTGTGAATTAATCTTTGCATAAGCTGTGAGGTTGAGGTCAGGATTCATTTCTATTTTTCATTTTCTTTGCATATGGATGACCACTTTTTCCATTTGTTGAAAAGACTACCATTTATTTGTCCAAGGAATTGCTTTTACATCTTTGTCAAAGATCAAATGGCCACATTTGTGTGGGTCTATTTCTGAACTCTGTATTCTCATCCATTGATCCAAGTGTTTATTCCTTTGCCAATGCACACCATATTCATTAATGTAGCTTTTTTTTATATTATAATCACTTGCTTTATTTTTATTTATTTTTAATTTTTTTATTATGTTATGTTAATCACCATACATTACATCATTAGTTTTTGATGTAGTGTTCCATGATTCATTATTTGCGTATAACACCCAGTGCTCCATGCAGTACGTGCCCTCTTTAATACCCATCACCAGGCTATAGTAAGTCTTAAAACTTTGTAGTGTGAGTCCTCTAACTTTGTTCTTTTTCTCAAAATTGTTTTAGCTCTTTTTTTCTTTGTCCTTTCATATAAATTTTAGGATGTAGAGTTTTAGAAATTCCTGTTGTCTATAGTGATGATAACCACAAAAAACATTCTGGGATTTTCATTGCTATTGCACTCTGGGAAGAATTGGCATCTTTATTACATTGAATCCTTCAATCCCTGCTCATGGTATGTGTCACCATTTATTTATCTCTTCTTTGATATCTTTCCTTAGCATTTTGTAGTTTTCAGCATACAAATCTTGTGCAAGTTTGTTATATTAATACTTAACTATTTCATTTTTGGAGGCATTTTAATTGGTATACATATATTTTTTATTTAAATTGAATTTAATTAACATGTATTATTAGTTTCAGAGGTAATTTAGTGATTCATCAGTTGCATATAATACCCAGTGCTCATTCCATCAAGTGCCCTCCTTAATGCCCATCACCCAGTTACCCCCTTCCCTCATCTACCTCCCCTCCACCAACCTTCAGTTTGTTTACTAGAGTTAAGAGTCTCTAATGGTTTGTCTCCATCTCTGTTTTCATCTTATTATACATATATATTTTTATAATTTTGACTTCCAATTGTTCATTGCTTGAATTTAACTCTTTAAGATTTATTTATTTATTTGAGAGAGTGAGAGAGAAAGAGAGAGCATGAGATGGAGGGGCAGAGAGAGAGGGAGAGAGAATCTCCAGCGGACTCCATGCTGTGCATGGAGCCCTACACAGGGCTCGATCTCACGACCCCGAGATCATGACCTGGAGCCAAAATCAAGAGTCAGACACTCAACTGAATGTGCCACCCAGGTGTCCCTCATTGCTTGAATTTAGAAATACAGTTAAATCTTGTGTACTGACCCTATATCCCGTGACCTTGCTAAACTCATTTATTAGTTCTAGGAAGTTTTCATTTTACATTCCTGAGATTTTCTACATAGATAATCATATTGTCTATAAATGGGGACTATTTCTTCCTTTCCAATGTACGTTCTTTATTTTTCTTATCTTACTGTATCAACTAGAAATTTTAGTATAATGTTGAATAGGAGTTGTGAAAGTAGGTATCCTTGCCTTGTTCCTGATCTTAGAGGGAAAGCATTCAATTCTTCACCGTTATGATGTTAGCCACAGATTTTTCATAGATGCCTCTTATCAGGTTAAGGAAATTTCCTTTTACTCCTAGTTTGCTTAGAGGGTTTTTTTTTAAGATTTTATTTATTTATTTGCCAGAGATAGAGAGAGAGAGAGCACAAGCAGGGAGAGCAGCAGGTGGAGGGAGAAGCAGGCTGAGGGACTAGATCCCAGGACCCTGGGATCATGACCTGAGCAAAAGGCAGACACTTAACCAACCAAGCCACCCAGGCATCCCTAGAGTATTTTTTTTTTTTAATCATGAATGGATGTTGTATTTCATCAAGTATTTTCTATATCTATTGATATGGTCATGTAGGTTTTTTTCTTCTTCAGACAGTTAAAATGGTGGATTATACTGATCAATTTGATTGATTTTTGAATATTGAACTGATTTAGCATTCCTGGATTAACCCTTATTGGTTGTGATGCTTTACTCATATTGCTGGTTTCAATTTTTAAATACTCTGTTAGGGTTTTTTGTCTCTATGTTCATGAGGAATATTGGTTTGAAGTTGTTTTTTTTTTTAACTATGCTATTTTCTTTTTAAAATTTATTTAAATTTTTTGCACTACCTTTGGTTTTGGTATCAGGGTAATGTTGGCATCATAAAGTAAGTCAGAAGTCTTTACTACTATATTCTGGCATAGACTGGTATTATATCTTCTTTAATTATTTGGTAAAATTTATCTGGGCCTACAGGTATATTTTTCAGGAGATTTTTAACTACAAAATCAATTTCTGTAATAGTTAAAGAACTATTCAAGTTATCTATTTAATCTTTAGTGAGTTTTGTTAATTTGGATTTTGAGGTGTTGATGACTTCATCTAAGTTGTCGAATTTCTACGTGTAGAATTGTTTATTGTATTTCCTTATTTTCTTTTTAATATCTGCAAGGTCTGTAGTAACATCCTCTCATTCCTGATACTGGCAATTTGTGTTTTCTCCTTTCAATATTGTTAGGCAATTATCGATTTTATTACTTATTTTCAAAAAAACAGCTTTGGTTTCATTTATTTTCTTCCTCTCTTTAAAAAAATTATTGATTTATGCTTTTTACTATTTCCTTCCTTTTGCTTGATTTTGGTTTAATTTGCTATTCTTTTAGTGATTTCCTAAGACAAATTCTTACATAATTGATTTGAGACCTTTCTTATTTTCTAATACATGCTTTTAACGCTATAAATTTTCTTTCTAAGCACTACTTTAACTGAAATCCACAAATTTTATGTTACATTTTCATTCTATTTCAAATAATTTCTAATTTCCTTTGAGATCTCTTCTATGATCCATGAATTATTTAGGTGGTTTAATTTTCAAGTGATTGGATTTTTTTTGTGTGTGCTATTTTTCTGTTATTGCCTTCTAGTTTAAATCAGTTATGGTCAGAGACCATACTTTATATGATTTCAATTCTTTTCAAATATGTTATGGTTTGCTGTATGACCCAAGGTATGGTCTGTCTTGCTAAATGTATTCTGCTATTGTTGCGTGGAATGTTCTATTAATATCAATTAGTTCCAGTTGGTTGATGATATTGTTCAAATACTTCTTATTATATAATGTTCTTTTTTTTAAGATTTTATTTATTTGAGAGAGAGAATGAGAGAGAGAGAGCATGAGAGGGGGGAGGGTCAGAGGGAGAAGCAGACTCCCTGCCAAGCAGGGACCCTGATGTGGGACTTGATCCCAGGACTCCAGGATCATGACCTGAGCCAAAGACAGTCGCTTAACCAACTGAGCCACCCAGGCGCCCCTTATTATATAATGTTCTTGATTATAGAGAATGCTGTTTACTGAGCACTTTCTATGTTACAAGTGCTGTATAGACAATTACTTGTAATATTGATTTAAACTCTGCAAGGTAAAATCCCAGTTTACAGAATAGAAAACTGACACTCAGAGATGTGTACCATGCCCAAGATCACACAAAATTAAACTTTGAGAACAGAAGTTGAAACAAATTCTGTCTGACTCTGAAGATCATATTCTTTTCATTATGCCATCCTACTTTTGGCTTAATGTATTTACTGGTTAGCATGTTGTTAATGTTCTTAATCTTATTCATAAGTATATATTTTGTCTCTCTAACCAGATTGTGAGCTTTCTGATGTTAAAGATTGTCTTCTTTTCCTTTTACATAGTGTATGTTAAAGCTTCAGTGTACAGTAAGGGCTTGATAGTTGCTGACTGACAAATTGACTGTCCGACAAATTGACCAACAAGTCCTTTAAAAAGTCTCAGCAGGAACAGGATGATGGTGATCATAGCCAGTCATTGAAGCGGCAAAAAGTCGGATCTCAGATCTGGATTATATATTATTTCTCAATAAAGGTGCTACTGGTATTTGGAGTTTGAAGATTCTTGCCATGAGAATTGCACAAGACTCTTTTAAGCATTATAGAACATTTAGCATCCCTCACTACCTATGACTTAATATCAGTATTTCTTAACAATTATTTTCACAATCAAAAAATCTTCCACACAATTCCAAGTGCCCTTTATAAGGGAAGTATCACTCTAATTGACAGCCACTAACAGTTCCTGCAACATACAGGTGTTTAGTAAAAGTTTGTCATATAAAAGAGAAAGAGCACCCCTCAGTAAAACTACTTCATAGCTTCGAGAATTATGATCAAGGATGTTGTCTCTCCAGATCTCCTGGTGGGGAAGGGATGCAAATGGTGTCTACAGTCACTCCTTAAATGCTGTCATAAGATTCCTTGGATTTGTCCAAGATCGCAGTTCACTGTTTCAATGACAGTTGAGATTCTATAGATAAGGAAACAATTGTGAAGATCCAAAGGCAACGGTCCCTGACCATTGTGCAAAGAGCTCTCCCTGATTGTTGTATTGAGTGAAATCTCTGAAGTCTTTCTCAGACCCTGTGAAGAATCAGGCAAATAAGGTTAAATATGCTCTTTATAACCAGGAAACAGGAGAAGGAACACAGCACAAAGTTCTAAATTTGTAGTTTTCAACTCTGGTAATACATTACAGTCACTTGGAAGTTTTTTAAAAATATGATTGCCCAGGGGCGCCTGGGTGGCTCGGTCATTAAGCGTCTGCCTTCGGCTCAGGTCAGGATCCCAGGGTCCTGGGATCAAGCCCCACATCGGGCTCCCTCCTCGGCGGGAAGCCTGCTTCTCCCTCTCCCACTCCCCCTGCTTGTGCTCTCTCTCACTGTCTCTCTCTGCCAAATAAATAAATAAAATCTTAAAAAAAAAATATGATTGCCCAAGCCCCACTTCAGACCAGTTAGATCAGAATCTGAGAATGGCATCAGGGTATGATACATTTTTAAGCTCCCAGGTGATTTTAATGTGCAACTAATGTTAAGAACCATTAGATTTAAAGTAAAAGAATGAGTAGATTAGCAAATAGGTTTTTAAAAGATGATTTCAAGGTGCTGTGGCAGAAAGAGCATTGATTGCTAGACTGTAGAGTCAGAAGGACCTGGATAATATTAGTTACATATCATCTATGTGATTCTTGTTTTTTTTTTATTTTAAAGATTTTATTTATTTATTTGAGAGAGAGAGAGAGCACAAGAGCGGGGAGCGGGAGAGGGAGAAGCAGACTCCCTGCTGAGCAGGGAGCCCGATGCGGGACTCGATCCCGGGACTCCAGGATCATGACCTGAGCCGAAGGCAGTTGCTTAACCAACTGAGCCACCCAGGCGCCCACATCTATGTGATTCTGACTATTTACTTTCTCTGAGCCTCACTTTGTTCATCTGTAAAATAGAAATAAATATAGTACCTACCTCATAGGCTTGTTGTAATAACATAAAATTTTGTGATTGAATTTAGCACATTTCCTTATGCTGACTGACTCAATAACTCTTTTAAAAATATGTAGCATGAAACTGTAACTTTTGAGCTACACAATACACATTCAGAAGCCAGGGAGAAGTTAGAGAAAATTTCATTTGGGACAGCAAATGGCCAGGATGACATCATAACTAAGGTGGGGGCGAACATTCATTTCAAGGAGAATAGTGAAACTCACCATATTCCAGGCTCCATGAAGATGGATCTTCTGCCTTCATTCACTGTAGACCAGTGAAAGAACATTCCCCAGGATCTGTCGCCAGGATAGGTGACTCCTCCATCAAGCCATAAGCACAGTAATACAAAAGGGGGAAACACATTTGGGTATCATCAAGCCTGTTCCTCACGTCCTTTCAAAATGCATAGCACAGATGGAGAAACAAATTAGCGTCAGAAAGGTCACCTGTTTCAACATTATGAAGACGGGAATACTTTCAGCTAGGCATAAATCCACAGCCCTAACAATTTGGAGGACTATTTTACTCCAGTGCCCCCATCAAATAGTTTGGGATAACACAGTACTCACTAGTAAACAACTATGAGAATAAAAGCAGGGACTGCACTGATGCCATCATTTAAATCCTTATAAATTAGACAGTTTATGGCATCACCAGAATTTTGCTCTAGTCACTGAGAGATCTTTAGAGTTTGAGAAATTAATAATGCACAGGGCTGAATGCCCAGCAGGCATTACATCTACATTATTCAAATGTCTACAGGCAGTGACAATGGATAAAGACATCCCCAGTAATATATCACAACATAGGGAAAGAGATACAGGTCTCTAGATGAAAACATTTGGGCACCAGTTTGGTCTGCTGGCACAATACTTCATCTATCCCTGAGCATTAATGAGTTAGCCTTTAAGTTGTTACCCTGTAACCTCCATTTCAGGAAAGGCTGCAGTCGTGATGAACAAAATGGCTCATTTTATCCTATGCAGTGATGGTGCCCCAAGATAATTAAATTTGGGGACATTGTTCTACAATACATAGAGTCAGCCCATCATGCCATAGCAGAAGCTCATAAACTGGTTCAAATACCACCTAATGTACCACAATTTAACTTGAAAAAAAGAGAATAATTTCTCTGTTTAAAGTCACTACAAAATTCTGCGTAGCCAAGCAACAGAATTAAATGCATCTGCCCACAAAAGACTTTATAAAGTCTACTTTTTAAACAACTTCCTTGCTTTAAAATCAACAGCTTTAGCCCTTAAAATACATAATAACTTAGTATTTTCTATAAAAGTTGCTAATGACCCAGCACCAAAGGAGATTGAGGCTGTTTTTGCTTTCTAAATGAGAGACTGTGTGAGTGTATGTGAGCACACTCACATGTTTGATGTATTAGGGGTGGGGATGGAATGTATCTAGGGATATTATTAATTTTCTATTGATTTTGTATTTCTAGCTCCTAGCACAATGATAGGACAAGACAGGTGTTTGATAAACATTTATTGAATGGAAAAAATAAAACAAATGCATAGAAACAAGTCTTTCACAACTCATGCCTGGTTTAATAAAAAATGAAAAAGTATGGTACAAGGCAGCTGTCCACAACATACATCTCAGGTACAAGAGTATTTTATTAGAACACTGAATGGCAATCAGAGACTTTATTGACCACATAAAAACTAATTAAATAATTTGTTGATGTTTAAAAGTGATTTATAGTTTATAATCAGGATAAAGGGTTGAGTAAACAAGATGATATGACAGATCATAAAATGAGAAATACATTCTTACTACCATTTTCTGTATTGGCCATTTATCCATAATTCTTAGAATCCTTATGTTTGGGGAAACAACTGGTATTTTAATTGTGGCTAAGACTTTTTAATATGACTAAGAATGTATTTTACATAAAAAGTTTATAACACAATCTATCTCATAGTCAATTTAACTCTTCCAAATGTTCCCAAAGCATCTCAGTGGGGACTACACGTCCCCAAAGTCTCAGTATGAGTCAGTGAAAATACCCCATTGGGAGTGGCCATTTTGGACGTCACAGCTGCTCAGCCCCTGGGCTTACTTTTTTCAGCATCTCAGGAGAACAGTCAAGAAGGCAGAAACTTTGCTATATTAATGATTCTGCCAATTACATAGAAATGGCCAAGCTTGGAAGGGGAGTTGGGAAAGGGAGTATAACTTGAAGCTTAGTTCCAGAAGCTTTACTGTTGTGGGCACATGAGCTTTTCTGTGCCTGTTAAGGGAACATCTGGAAAGAGCCCAACAACTGATGCTGGCTTGAAGCATTTTGGATGAGTACAGAAACAGAAAAGTGGTGAAAACTTGTGACTTCTAGAGACATTCAAAGAAGAAAGGTGGGTGATAAAGGACAGAGATGCTTCTAGATAAAAGTTTGAATGTCCAACTTATCTAGTCATTCCTAGTCAGCTTCTACTTAACCTTACTTCCAATTGGAGACAGCAGCCCTGGGTAGAATTTAGGGGAACTGGGTTCTATTCCTGACAATGTCACTAAGTGTCTGTGCGTGTACTCTGGATCTTTGTATGGCTAGCTCCACTCCATTCAGATTCCAGATTTTAATGTCAACTCCTTAGAGAGGCTTTCCCTTCCACTCTACCTAATGTTGCCCCTCCAAACCCTGCACTCTTTCTATTTCATTAGCTTGTATTATTTTCTTCATAATTTTATTAAAATTTTTAATTAATTTGTTTGTTTGTTTACTGTTCATCCCTTCCTTTAGATTGAAAAGTCCATGAGATTACCCCTAGTGCCTATCACATTGCCTGGAACACACCAAGCATCCAATGAGTATTAGTTGAATAAATAAATGCATGCATGCCCAAGAACAATGTACCTAACTTCTTTGTAGTTTGGATTCATCATCTGTAAAATTAAGAGAAATCATTTTGATTATTTCCAAGATTAGCATGATAACAAAGAAAGAATAGGTTTATAAATCCCTTGAAAAAACTTTAATAATCTTTAATTGTATGACTCTACATTTTGAAAAAACAGAATGGATACAACAGTAGCATTAGAATATTGTAGACCTATATTTAAATATAGATTCTGCCATTTAACCAGCAATGAGATCTTGAGCAAAGCATTGGAGTGCTCCCAGCCTCAGTTGCCTGGTTTGTAAGATGGGAATGATAATAGTAGCTATTTCCTAGGGTTGTTAAGAAGATTAAGTAAAATAACTCATATTAATCATCCAGCACAATGTGTGGCACTTATTAGGTACTTTATTATTGGTAGCTATTAATATAGTCAGTATAATATAAAAATAATAATATAAAATATTATATAAATTATATTAATATAAAAACTTAACAACCAGTACTATATATTGTGGAAACTTCAGTTCCCAAAGATGGCCATAAAGGTGACTCTAGTGGAACACCAGTTATAAGCAGGCAGCCACAGCCTGAGAGTGGCAGAAGGGCATCAGACATTCACTTACAATTTGTCAGAGGCTAATCTAGTTTTCTCTTTCAGGGTCTGACTTGGAGCCCACAAGAAGATGGAGGTCAGTGTTGTGAAAACCAAGGTGGACTGGCAGGTGCCAGGGCAGCTTTTAGGGAGGAGCAGGCTCCAGAGGAGCAATTTAAAAATTGTCATACAAGTTTTTAAAATTTGATTTGATTTTCCCATTGCATGCTTTCTGAGTATTGACCCTGACTATATTCACACTTTACAAGTATTTTCCTACATACTTTCATTGGATCTTTGCAGCAATCCTGTGAGATCAGAAAAGCAAGTGTTATTGTTCCCATTTTATAGATAAAAATCCTATGACTCAGAAAGGACTTGCTGAAGCCTCTAGAGCTAAAATAGTACAGAATCAGAATTCAAACCCAAGTGTTCTGACTCTAAATTTAATGATGTAAATCCTCTGTGCAATGCTATATATTGTCCTTCACTATCCCAGCTCTTAACAGGAAAAGCAATATTAAAATAATATACAGTTAGACAAACTGAGGGTTACAGAAGAGAAGGGGGTGAGGTATGGGGTAACCGGGTGATGGGTATTAAGGAGGGCACGTGTTGTGATGAGCACTGGGTGTTATACGCAACTAATGAATCGTTGAACACTACATCAACTTATGATGTACTATATGCTGGCTAACGGAACATTAAATAAACAAATAAATAAATAATAAATAAATAAATAAATAATAAATAAATATCTCAACTGAAAAAATATACAGCTAGACATTGGCAATCTCCCTGATTAAGAGAAAAGATAGAAATGGCCCTAAGAAGAATTAAACATTCTGATTTCTCAAAGAGTTATTGGCAAAGTAGCCCCCTATGTTCTGGTAAGGACATGGATGCCATGTTTCTGAAAAAGGAGGGATCAGAGGCTGTTATCTCTCCCAAGTGGGAGGAATACTGTGGACAGGACACCTGGGTCCCAGTTCTAGCACTTACACCAAATCTCTGGGAAACTATGGGCAAATTGCTTTCCCTTTAGAGGCCCTGGTTTCTGGGTTTCTCCATCTTTAAATCTTAGATAAAAGTAGTAACTCTTACCTTTTTTGCTGCTGCAACACACACACTGGAGAATTACAACACAATGATTAGTAACAGGAGCTCAGTTAGGAAGGGATATTTTGCAGGGGGCAAGTGGGACACTCTAAAAGAGGCTTGTGTGTCCTTTGAACAGACCTACCAGGAGATTCCCCCAATCATAATAATAGTTAATATTTACCACATGCTTATTGTGTGCTAGGTGCTTTACATGAATTATCTTATTTAATCTTCACAGTAAATTAATGACGTAAGAAATATTTGGTACTCTTGTCTTAAAGATAAGGAAACTGAGTCTCAGATAGGTTAAACCCAAGGTCACACAGCTAGCATGTCATAGAATTGGATTCTAACGCACATATAATTGACCCTAGAGCCCTCTTACCTCTATATTATATTGTTTGATATTCCCCTTCCAGTCATCCCCTGCTGTTCCTCAAACACACAACTGATAATGAAAAAACTAATAAGTTTCTAGAGTTGCTCCCGTATCTAAGATTTCTGTCCTGGACTTTATGCTCAGGTTAAGCTTTGACTGAGAACAGGTTCTGTGTTAAAAAGAAGGGTGTAGAAGGAGGAAGGAAATTAGAATTCATTAAGTACCTACTCTTCTCATGCCTTGCTAGACATTGTACATACATCCACCAACACCTTTAGCTTTTACAACCAGTCTTAGAAGATTGGCGTTTTATCCCCATTTACAGAGAAGGCTCAGGTTAAGATACTAGCCCAAGATCACAGAGACAATCGTGGCAAGACTGAGATTCAGACCCATTCTTCAGGCTCCAGATTCCATCCTCATGCCTTTAAATCTTATATCCAATAGGTTGGAGGATGGCAGAAATGAGTAAGCCAGAATGAGGCCATAGGTGACACAGCAGTATGTTATGTCCTAGGTATCCAGGGCCAGACTCCGCTTGTTTCTGTTTAAGGACTTGAGCTGTACATGTCTCACTATTGTCATGCATGTTCCCTTTGCAGACCTGTAGTGGCCCAACGGGTGCAGGCAACGGCAGCAAGTTGAGTGAATTCTTCCTCGAGGGCATCACTGATGATCCACAGCTTCAGCCTATATTCTTTGCCTTCTTCTTCCTAATCTATGCAATCACAATGGTGGGAAACCTGGGCCTCATTGTGTTCAGCCCTTGACTCCACACTCCCATGTATTTCTTCCTCAGCAACCTATCTTTTATTGACTTCTGTTATTCTTCAGTCACAGTTCCAAAAATGTTGATGAGGTTTTTCTCTGGTTGCCAAACAATCTCCTTCTCTGGTTGTGTGGTACAGACAAGCTGCTTTGTGATCTTTGCTGTCACTGAGTTCTTCCTCCTGGCTTCCATGGCCTATGACCGCTATGTGGCCATCTGCAACCCTCTGCTCTACCATATCATCATGTCCCCAAGGTTCTGCTGGCAGCTAGTGGCTGCCAGCTATGCAGTGGGCCTAATGAACATGGTGCTCCTCACGAGCACAACCTTTTATCTGACCTTCTGTAAATCCCATGTCATCACTCACTATTTCTGTGATATCCCTCCCCTTTTCAAACTCTCTTGCTCTGACACACAGATCCTCCAACTTCTCCTCTTTGCCTGTGGTGGCTTTAATGTGTCTGTGTCCCTGATAATTGTCCTAGTCTCTTATGCATGTGTCTTCTTGGCTATCATCAGAATCCCCTCAGCCCAGGGAAAACACAAGACATTCTCCACTTGTGCTTCCCATCTGACTGCTGTCAGCCTATACTATGGAACCATGGCATTCATTTACTTGCGCCCATCCTCTGAGTACGTACTAGGCAGAGACAGGCTGGTCTCTGTATTCTACACAGTGGTCATCCCCATGCTTAACCCCATGATCTACAGTCTGACGAATAAAGATGTAAAGGAAACATTTGGAGATATTCTCAAGAAGGCCTCACAATTCTCCCTCCCCACACCCAGATTTCCATGTTGTCAAATGCAGTAAAGAAAGGGTAGTAAAGAGGAGAGGGAGGTGACATATATTTGGCCACTCACCATGTCCCAGGCATTATTCTAGGAATTTTAAATAGATTATGCCTTGAATCTCTTCATAACTCTGGAAGTCAAGTATTATTATCTTCATTTTATAGATGAGGAATCTGAGACCCTGAGAGCTTTGGTTATTTGCCCAAGGTCACATAGCTTGTATGCAGTGGAACTTGAATTTCAATGCGGCACTGTCTGACTCTGAAACTCCCTTTCTATTACATTACACTGTTTCACTAAAGGCAAGATGCCTCTCTCTCTCTCTCTTTTAAAGATTTATTTATTTATTTGGGAGAAAGAGCATGTGTGTGAGCGAGTAAGGGAGGGGCAGAGGGAGAAAATCTTCAAGCAGACTCCCTACTGAGCTGGAGCCTGACTTGGGGCTCGATCTCACAACCCATAAGATCATGATCTGAGCCAAACCAAGAGTCAGACGCTTAGCCTACTGAGCCCCCCAGGTGCCCCAAGATGCCACCCTCTCTCTTTATCTTGAGTCCAGGGTTTTGAATTTTTTTCCCTTTCTGGTAAATCTGGTCCCTAAAATTTTTAATAGATTTAGCCCCCTAAGACCTATTTCCTTTCCCATAGCCAATTTTCTACTTCTGGCTTTGGATCATGTCTAATCAAGTCACTAAATTAATTGAATGCCTATTGCATATAGAGCCCTATACCAGATGCAGGGTGGAGACAAATCACAAGGAAGAAAGCTATGGCTATTTATCTTTTGGCAGCTTCCAACTCATTTAGGGAAGACAGAAGATCCCACCCAAAAAGGAACTGAATTATGACTTTTTATTTAAATTGACATTTGTTGAGTTTTTTCTATGTGCTAAATGCTAAATCAGTTATTTCATAATCCTCCCAAAAACTCTGTAATGTAGGTACAATTGTTGCTCCCCTTTTATGGATAATTTTAATATTTAATTACAGTATTAAATATTAATTAATTAAAAATGGTTAAGTAACCCACTCAAGGTCACACAGCTAATGAATGGTGAATACAGGATTTGAATCAGGCCTGTTGGTCCAAAGAGTTTATGTTTTTCCACTTTGCTATACCACCTCCTGGATTACTAGGATGCCTATCAACAAGCACCAAGAAATGTAAGTTGTGAAGCTGGGACTCAAGTCAATGGAAGCAGGATGTATTTGATTCATAAGAGAGCATCTAGAAAGAGATGGGTAGTTTGAATAAAGTCTATAAAGAGTGAGGAGTGGTAGGAATGGCTGAGTAATGAAGGGAATGAGGAGAACTGGGAATCAAAGACTAAGACAGAACAATCTAGATGCTTAGAGGGCTGGTTTGGAAGAATGGGCAAAGTTAGAAGCAAAAGATATTGATGAAATGGGGAAATAGTTGGGTAAACATAAAAGATATTAAGGAAATGGGGAGATGGTTGGGTAGGGCTTGTATACCTTCTTTGAAGGTCTTACTAATATCTAATCAATCCCTTACCACCATAGGTGGGTAAATTTCAAACAGAGGTCTGATTTCCCTAATTGACCCAAGATGGCTTTGAGCATATGGTTGTTAAGAGTTGTGGTAAAAGTCATATTTTATGGAGGTTAAGACCTCTATAAAACTTTACTCTTCTCTGCCTACAGTTCACATTCCTCAGGTTGGCTAGACAATGAACAAATTTTGAGTCCTTGGTCACAAGGGGTCATCAAGGGATTATTTCCTGACTGAAAACTTATGTTCAAGTTAGTTTGGGTAAGATCTAAACAAGTGTGACCTAGTGAAGTCACTTCAAGTCTAAAGGCAGCCAGACATAGAGGAGGATTTTGCATGTTAACACCATATTGGGAATTCCTCTGTCCTAGAGCAGGATTTTCTCTATTTTATCATTTGCCTGGACAATGGCAGTATCCTCCTAACTGGTCTTACTGCCTCCAGGCTTGTCCCTGACTGGTTTATTCTCCACTGTGCTGCCTTATGATTATTCTAAACAGAAGTCTGACCACATCACTGTTCTACCTTAAACTCTTCAATAGCTCTTAATTGTCCTCAGAATAAAGTCCAAATCCCTTAACTTACAAGGCCTCCACAGTTAAAATCTTACCTCTCAGACCTTATCTTTTACAGCTCCTCTTCCCTTCCCTGCATCTCCTATCCTCCCCTTTGCACTTACAACTTTCCTCATTTACAAGTCCCTTACTTTTCATCAGTGAAGAATCCTCCTCCTCATATTTCTAATCAAAAGTGTTTACTCCTTCCTTGGAATTTTAGGACCAATGATTGCAGCATACAATCATCCTATACTCCTATACTGCCTTATTCTATTCCACTTTTCTTACAACCATATCTTGCCTCCTCTACTAGATTGTATGCCTTGGAGGGGAAAACCAAGGTGTCTCAGAACTATGTAACCTAGTACCTGGGACCAAGTTGGCATTCAATAAATGTTGTTTATGGGAAGAATAATGGATTTGTGTGTACTGCATCTTTGGGCTTTTCCATGGGCATATATGTCTACTTTTGAACCCTCTGAAAAGTCCAGAGGTGTGTTAGTAATCCATCCCCTTTCCTTTATCAATATTCTACCTCCTCTTCAATATTTACTTCTAGTCTGACCTTTTCCTATGCCTCTGCCCCCAGCATTATAACTCAACATTTGTAAATCCATTGCTTTCTATTGATTTGATGTATGTGTATGTGTGTTGTATTCTTAACTAAATTAAAATTCCTTAAGGTAATGGGTCACATCTATATTTGTCCTTCCCAGTAATAGTGAGCCATGAAAAATAAATGCACATTAGAGGGTTTGTGTGGAGCTCAAAGCAGGACAGAGTTAACTAGATATGATTTTAAGAGAGAAGTAGGGAGCTAGCATTTATTGTGGGCCTACTAAATGCCAGACACTATGATAGATCCTCTGATTATCTCATTTAGTCATCACAACAACCTGATTTAAATTTTTTTTAAATTAAGACTTTGTTTTTAGAGCAGTTTTAGGTTCATAGCAAAACTTAGGGGAAGGTACAGAAGGTTCCCATATTCTCTCTGCCCCTATATACACATTCCACATTGCCAACACCCACCCACAGAGAGGTACAGTTGTTACAATTGTAGAACCTACATCGACACATCATAATCCAAAAGCCATAGTTTACATGAAGGTTCACTCTTAGTGTTGCACATTCTATGGGTTCAACAACCTAATTTTATCCTGATTTTATACATGAGGAAAAGGAGTATCAGAGAAGTGGCGATGTGCTCAGTTACACATACAAAGCCAATATGGGGTAGAGTCAGAATTTCAAACTCGAGACTGAATCCAGAGCCTGTGTGTTTAACTATTTTACCAGTCTGCATCAGGGTGATCATTTCACTTTACTTAAATCCTAGATTTGTCATGTGCACTATGACATCAAGACACTGTGCGATGAACACTGAACTGAGTGAATAGCAACACATTTTGTTTAGATTGAGTTCCCACATAACATATCTGAGGCACAACGGAAAGAAAAATAAGGAACTCAGGCAAGCAGGAAGGAAGGGAGTGAGGGAGGGAGAGAGAGAAGGAGAGAAGAAAGTATTTAAGCAGGAAAGAAAGAAAGAAAATATCCTGAAAAGTCTTGCCATCTCTTTCTTTCAGAAAGTGTACAGGTGGGAGTGGAGGGTCACCATATCATCTGGTTTCTTCTTAGGAGTCTTCCCTGAAACTAGACCCAGGAAGGAGAAAGAGAGCTTTTCCAACAGTCTCTTGCTCAGAAAATACCATTTCTCATAGGAAAAGTACCAAAACCTCTGGAAACATATTTTAAGAAAACGTCCCTTGGCAGTGTCTAGAATTTTTAAATATTTTACCAGTAGCCATGTGTTCTTCAACTTCATGAGGCTCTAGGGCCCTAGAGCCCCACTTAGCTAAAACAAAGATTCTGAGGTCTGGCCCCTGCCTTGTTCTATTATTGCTCACTCTACCCCCAAACCATTCTCCCTTAGATAAATTGAGGAAAGCTCCTAAGACATACTCATTCTAGAAGCAACTGCTTTTCTTGGTGAATAGGATGACTCCTAATTATCACTGGTCCTGCCTAGGTGATACGACCTAGTCAACTTGATGTAGTATTTCTTGCTTGGGCTTTATTTTGGCTGATATGCCTCACCCTCCAAAACTAAGCCATCTTGAGGGCAGGGCTTGGATTTACTAATAATATGTATAATGACCAAGGAAGAGCACCTTTGGCTGATTGAGTGACTACAATCCCAGTATCTATTGTTTTACCCACAATTTCTCATTTCATTTTACAGATGAAGAAAATGAGGCTCTGAAAGATGAAGCAATTTGACAGAAGAAGAAATGTGACAAATCTTTACTACTAGAGAGGAAATTTTAACACACCCCTCTCAGAAACTGATAAAGCAGATATGTTAGAAAATATAATATTAAACAACACAATTAGGAACTTTGAGTTAATATATATATACAATACATATCTAAACCTGGGCCCCAAAATACAGGATATACATTATTTTCAATCACATTTACAAAACTAGAACACAAGTAAAATATCAAAGGAAGTCTCAATAAATTCCAAATAAGCAATATTAAATTAATAACATTCTTATAAAGATGCAATAAAATAGAAGTTAATAAAAAATATCCAAAAAGCGGATGTACAGAAAAAGGAACCTTTGTGCATTGTTGGTGGGAATGTAAATTGGTACAGCCACTGTGAAAAACAGTATGGAGTTTCCCCCCAAAATTAGAAATGGAAATACCATATGATCCAGGGTTGCCTGCATTGCTCAGTCGGTTAAGCGTCTGACTCTTGATTTTGGCTCATGATTGAGCCCTGCACTGGACATGGAGCCTGCTTAAGATTCTCTCTCTCCTTCTCCCTCTGCCCCTCCTCACTCTCTTTTTCTCTCTCTCAAAAAAAAAAAGAAAAAAAAAAGAAATGCCATATGATCCAATAATTTCACTAGTGGGTATTTACCCAAAGAAAATGAAAACACTAATTTGAAAAGATATACGCACCTCCATGTTTATTGCAGCATTATTTTTAAAAACTCTATGTATTTGGACAAAAATTTCTTCTAAATGGAATAAAGAAAAAAATTAACTACAGACAATTATTACTGAATGACATATCAAAATGTAGAGTGTAACTGATGTGATATTTCAACTGATGTGACACAATGTGTATGATATGAAACAAAATAACTGAATATTAATAGATTAAGAATTCAATTCAAAAAGAGAAGAACCAAGAAGCAAGCCAGAAGAAAGTATAAGAAAGAAATAAATATCAAAAGAAAAATTAATAAAATAGGAAACAAAAATTTAAAATGCTTAATAAAACCAAAACCTAATTTTTTTAAAAAGCTTAACAAATAGGCAATACTCTGATAAGATTAAATAAGTGAAAAAAGAATCAAGACCTGAATAACCATTATTAGCAATGAAAATGGGGGCATTACTAAATAAATATTCATATCTTTAAAATAATAAGAGTATGCTATATAATATTTTATGCCAATCAATGTGAAAACTCTGATGACATGGACAATTCTATAGAAAAATACAAATCAACAATTTTATTCAAGAAGAAATTGAAAATATGAGTAGGCCACTAGACATTGAAGAAATTCAATCAGAAACCAACATCTCTGCCATCAAAGACACCAATCCCATATTTTAGGTAAGTTTTATCAAACTACTAAAGAACAGACAATCTCTACATTATATAAAATATTCTGGAGAACAGAAAAAGAAGAAAAGTTTCCCAATTCATTTTATGAATTTAGTAAAACCTTGATACCAAAGCCAGGCAAGCTTGTTAGAAAGATGAAAAATTATACCCCAATCTCACGTTTGATAAGTCTCAAAAGTCCTAATTAAAATACCAGTTAACTGAACTCAACAAATGTATAAAAAAAGTACAATATAATCAAATGGGCTTAATTTTAGGAATTAAGGGATAGTCTAATTTTAGAAAATCCATTACACAAGTCACTACTAAGCTGATCAAAGAAAAACAATATGTACTCATCTCAGTGGATTTAAAAAATTAAATTAAATTCAGCATCTCTCTATGGACAAAAAAAACCTCTAAACAAATCAAGAATAGAGGGAGAAGTTTAATCTGACAAAGGACATCTACCAAAACCTACAATAAACAGTATACTTAATGCAGAAACTTTAGAAACATTTTCATCAGAGCCATGAACAATATGAGGATACTACACCCTCTCCAAATTACCATTTAACATTGCATTGGAAAGATCATTGTCAATTCCGTTAAGACAAGGAATAGAAATAGATTTAAGCATTGGAAAGGAAGAAAGTGTCATTATTCATGGGCTATCTGACTACACAGAGAACAAAAGAGAATTTTCAGACAAATTATTTTAACTATTTAGGGAGTTAATCAAGGTTGCTGCATAGAAGATGTTTTTTAAAAACTAATAGTATGATGTGATGAGCACTGGGTGTTATACTCAACTGATAAATTGTTGAATACTATCTGAGACTAATGTACTATATGTTGGCTAATTGAATTTAAATTTTAAAAAAATTGATAATAGTCCTATAGAGTAGTTGGGGCACCTGGGTGGCTCAGTCGGTTTAACGTCTGACTCTTGGTTTCGGCTCAGGTCATGATCTCAGGGTCATAAAGTCCAGCCCTGAACTTTGCACTCAGCAGGGAGTCTGCTTGAGATTCGTTTTCTTTCCCTCTGCCCCTCCCGTGCCTGCTTTCATTCTCTCTCAAATAAATAAATCTTAAAAATAAGTCCTATATAGTAGTAAAAACAATTAGAAGGTATATTTTTTACAAGTTACCATTCACTGGCTAAAATTAAAAAAAATTATAATGTCAAGTGTTGTTGAGGATGTGTGACAACTACTAAAACTTGCATACATTGCTGGAGGGAATGCAAAATGGTATAGCCACTTCATAAAACAGATGGGCAATATTTTATGAAGTAAAACATACATTTACAACATTACTCAGCAATTCCACCCTTGGAATTTGCCCAAGAGAAATGAAAACATGGTCACACAAAGACTTGTCATGTGAATGTTTATAATAGCTTTCTTTATTATAGCCAAGACCTGGAAACAGCCATGCGCTGGTGAATGGATCAACAAACTGGTACATCCATATAGAAGAACACTACTCAGCAATAAAAAGGAAACTACTGAAACAAACAAAAACATGGATAATTTCAAAAACATTATGCTGAGTAAAAAGCATAAAAAGACTATATACTACACAATTCCACCTATATGAAATTCTAGAAGAAGTTATATTATTGTGACCAGATACATATCAGTGGTTGCCAAGGACCCAGTGTGGGTGGAAAAGACTCACTCCAAGGGGCATGAGGAAACTTTCTGGAGTGGTAGAAGTGTTCTACATCTTGCATGTGACAATTACACAACTGTATTCATTTGTCAAGACTCATCACATTATAATTGGTGAATTTTACTGTTTATAAATTATACCTCAATAAAGCTAGTTAAAATAAAGCTACCATTTGCAACAACAAGCAACACTATTAAGTAACTAAGTATAAATCTAACAAAAGATGCCCATGATCCTTATGGAAAATATTGTAAACACTGTTGAAGGACATAAAAGACTTTAATAAAGGGAGGTAAATATCATTTTACACATAGGAAAACTCATTAAATTAAAGATGTCCACAGTCCCAAAAATTAATCTATAAGTTCAATGAAATTCCAAACAAAGTTGCAAAAGGATTTTTAAGGGAACTTAACAAGCTCATTCTAAAATTCATATGAAAAATTAAAGGACCAAGAATATTCAAGACAATTATAAATAAGCACAAATAGGGAAGACTTATCCTATAGATATCAAGACTCAGACAACTAGAGTAATCAAAAAAGTGTAGTATTTGTGTAGAGAGAGGCAAACAGACTCAGATACAAATCTGAGAAAATAAGTAACCTTGATATATGATGGAACTGGCATTGTAGATCATGAGAGGAAAGGATGGATTATTCAATAAATGGCATAAGAATATTTGCTTGTTTACACAGGAACAAATAAAATTGGTTTCCTACATTGCATCATATACATAAATAAATTCCAGATGGATTTAATAACTAAATGTTTTTAAAAATTTTTGCATTTTAAAAGACATTTAGAATAATATATGGTATCGAGGTAGGAAAGGATTTCTTGAATAAGTCACAAACAACACAAATAGTAAATGATTGATGAATTTGACCACATCAAAAAAAAAACCTCTACCCTTCTATGTTATATTATAATAAACAAAGTTAATAGGCAACTGACAGACTTGGAGAAGACATCTGCAACAAATATATACCAGACAGATACAGACTACATAAGTGACCACCTTTAGTAAAAAACAATCCAAACTAACAATGGACAAAATATTATTGGATAATGCACAGAAGAGAAAACATGCTTTTATCCTTGCTAATAATCAGGGAAATGTAAATTAAATTAGCAGAGAGATACTATTGTGTAGACACCAGATTGCCCCAAATAAAAACATCTGCTAATACCAAATGTGGGCAAGAATGTGAGGAAATAGATACTGTTATATGCTGCTTGTGGGAATGTGTGTTTTTACACCTACCTTATTTTTTTTAAAGATTTTATTTATTTATTTGAGAGAGAGAGCACAAGCAGAGGGAGAGGCAGGCAGAGGGAGAGGGAGAAGCAGACTCCCCGCTGAGCAGGGAGCCCAGTGTGGGACTCGATCCCAGGACCCTAAGATCATGACCTGAGCCGAAGGCAGACGCTTAACGGACTGAGCCACCCAGGCGCCCCTACACCCACTTTAGAGAGCAATTTGGTAGTACCTAGTGAATATGAAAATATGAGTATGCTCTGAACCAACAATTCAACTCTTAGGTACCTTAAAGAAATCCAAGAAACATATTCAAGGATATTCAGTGCAACATTGTTTGTAATGACTAAAGTTTATTAACAGAAATGTCCATCCTTTTCTAGACCAAAACATTTTTAGGTTTTCAATGTATAAGAATCTTTCATCCTCTTATTAATCCATCCAGTGCAACCTCAAAGCAAGAATGTGAGAAAAACAATTCCAGTTGCAGGACTCTTCTTTTTAGCAAGTAAGCTATAAGGAAAAACAAACCCACAGTATTCAGTATAACAAAAAGCAAGGTAAATCAACAATGAGTAAATGAGAACTACATGTATCAACAAGGACAGGACTGAAAAAAAACAAATGTAGAGTGGGGGGGAAGAAAGCAAGTTGCAAAAAGTTATGATGCCATTTGTGCAAAATTTAAAACATACAAAATATTACCATGTATTGTTTATGGATACATTCATATGTAGTAGAAGGATAGAAGCATAAACATGGAGGATACACATCAACTGTAAGATAATGGGTGCCTCTGGGGCTCAAGAGAAATGGGGTTGGAGACAAAAGGAATTTTCACTGTACTTACAATGTTTTATTTCTTAGAAAAATAAGCTCTGTAACAAAAATAAATAAATAATGACTTATCCATATGCCAGAGCACTATGCAAATGTTATAATGAATAAGACTGATTTGTGTTTGCAGATACAGAAAGATCTCTAAGATAAATTAAAAAGCTCTGTAGAATTATTATGTACTGTGCAATAACTTTTGAGTAAATATGAGAAATGTAAATGTATATAAATGCTGGTATAAGCATACAAAATTTCTTGAAGCACCCACAACAAACTGTTGATGGTAGTTGCCCCTGGAGAGAGGGACTGGTGGTCTGGAGTTGAAAGGAAGATTAGTTATACTGTTTCAATTGTTCACTATGCACAAATTATGTATTGATTAAACTGAATTTTTGGAAAAATTCATGAACTTAAAATCAAAGACCTGATGCCTTGTGTGATCTTTAGGTTAGTATTCTTTGTGTATTGAAGATTACATAACATTTATTGGATTTTCTTTTAATAAAACTTCCCACTGGGCCTTTGTGATGAGCAAGCTGGCAATTAAGTAAGAGGTGTCACTTCGGTGAGCTGTCCAGCTGAAAGATTTTTTTTTTTTATTTCCCTCAAGGCCAAGACCTATATCTGAGACATCTTTGCACCTCCCACCATAACTAGCACAAGCCCTTGCTTGTGTTAGTAAATTATACCCATACATTTATTCCTTCATTTGTTCACTCATTTATTCATGCAACAAATGTTATTAGAGAACAAGTATATTTCACTGCAAAGTTTTTCAAGAACTTTGTACGTTAAACAGCTTTCTCTGGGATGGCCAGGTATTTAGGACTGCTGTTGTTCTATGGGAAATGTGAGCTGACATTAAATAAGCAAGTCACACATGACTTTCAGGGTTATGATCCATTTGTATGTTTGCAAATATTCAAAAGAATTATTTTCTGGGGCACCTGGGTGGCTCAGTTGGTTGAGTGACTGACTCTTGATTTGGGCTCAGGTTATGATCTCAGGGTCATGAGATTGAGCCCAAATCGGGTTCTGGGCTGGGCATGGAGCCTGCTTAAGATCCTCTCTCTCCCTCTCCCTCTGCCCCTCCCCCACCCCTGCTCGTGCATGTGCTCTCTCTCTCTCTCTAAAAGAAAAAGAGAGTTATTTTCTTCCAAAAAGTACTTTTGATAAATTTGAACAATGATGAAGGGAGAATATGGTCTTAGTGACAATGACATTGTTGTTACTATTGTCTGAAGCCATTGCCTCTCCTTTTCCAATGACCCCCATACTCTCCTGAATTCCTCTCCTCCCTGGACTTCCTGCCTTGAGTCTCTTCCTTTGCCTCTAATTTATCATTTGCATAGCCACCCAAAGTATATAGCTTTCTAAAATACAAACATGACTATGCTGCTTCCCTATTTAAAAACTCTTTAATGGCTTCTTATTGACTTCAGGATAAAGTCCACGCTCTTTAAGACGGTGTACAGGGACCTCTGTGCCTGTCTATTTCTCTGCCTACTTTGCCATCACTCCTTAAGTGGGTGCATGCTAGTTTCTCTGACTGAAACTCTCTCCACCCCCTTATTGGCTTGAAATATTTCTATTCATCCTTCAAAACCCAATGAGCTGTAAAGATTAATGAAATAATAAATGAAAAAGTGCTTTGAAAAAAATAAACAAACTAAAAAATCCCAATGCAGATGGCGGGCCCTCCAATAGACCTTCACTGTTACTAGTTCCTCTGCAAACCGATCCCCAAAGTCCTTTCCCTGTGCTACATCTACATGTTATACAGAGTCCTATTGTTGCATTCATTATATTGCAATTCCATCACTTTCTTTACACATCTGTCACTTCCACTAGTCATTGAGCTCTGAAGTCATGAGTTCAGCTTCCCAGCCTTTCTTCACCTTTACATCACCAGCATTCAGAGTACTGCTGAACACAGAGGGACCCAATATAGTTTGTGAACTTCAAAACCAAATGATGACAATGATGGTGGCCTAGGGTAACAGGCAGTGGTTGTATCTCTGCAAGTGCTCTGTCTTATATGATGTTTACATAGCATTATAGGATGTTCACACAGCCATCAAAGAAACCGGAGAGAGGACTCACTAAGTGCTATACAAAGAGGTTTTTCTACCTCCAACCAACACTTTTCTGCATAGCTTAGAAAGCAGACAAAACCAGCACTAAAGAAACCTTAAGCGAAATAAGTCAATCAGAGAAAGACAAGTATCATATGCTCTCACTGATATGAGGAAATTGAGAAACAAGACAGAGGATCATAGGGGAAGGGAGGGAAAAATGAAAGAAGGTGAATCCAGAGAGGGAGACAAACCATAAGAGACTCTTAATCTCAGGAAACAAACTGAGGGTTGCTGGAGTGGTAGGGGATGGGAGGGATGGGGTGGCTGGGTGATGGACATTGGGGAGGGTATGTGCTATGGTGAGCACTGTGAATTTTGTAAGACTGATGAATCACAGACCTGTACCCCTGAAACAAATAATACATTATATGTTAATTAAAAGAAAAACCAGCACTAACGAAACTTGCTCAGGAGGCCAGATGCAATCTGTTCACCAAGGATGGAAAAATGACAAGGTAACTAGTTCAAAAAACTACCTCCAACAGCTTGTGTAAGAGGATTTTTAATTTGATTATAAAAACCAAACTATAACAGTTGTGCTTTTAATTAGAATACAGAATCACTTAAAGTTGACTGAAGGCTTTCGGGAAAGGGGATTTAGATGTTTTCAGATTAAATTTCATGATGTAAAAGAGTACTTCCAACTTTACGAATCCAGGTATCTTTGAACTTAAGGACAAAACTACCCTCAACTTCTATGATCAGCAACATCATTCATGCTTCTCAAATATGATATTAGCATGGAGCATGTAGATTTCTAGTTGATAAACTCTTTCCCACAAAATCATCTCATTTGAGACCCACACAACCCTGTGGGGTCAGCAGGGCAGGGATTATTGCCCCCATTCAAAGGAGAAAAAACTGGGATCCAGTAAAGGTAGTGAGATACCAGATTGCACAGGCAATGGGAAATCCAGGTCTAGAACCTAGATTTTCTGTCACTAGTTTCAGTGCTTTTCACATTTACCCTCCCCAAGCTATTGCTTAGTGCTTTCAGTAGCCTCTGGAGGCTGGCCTAGATGGATTGTGGCTCTGACCCATGTGACATGTCAGATACTCCAATATCTAATTTCACACCATTTAGTCAGCAGTCACTGAATGGAAGTCCAGGATGTCATGAGAATCAAACATTGATCTTTCAATTAAAAAGCAGAACTCCCTCTGGAGCCAAACTTAAAAATAATTGGTTTTCTTATTTGAACTATATCTGACCAGTCCATGCTTGCCAAAGGTTAGGAGTGTTTAAAAGATAGACACATTGGCAAGCATTATGCTCTTTCTAAACCCAAAGGAGCTAAAAATGTTTTGGTCACAACTACCTGAAAACTAAAAGTGCTTTTATGTGATGAACTCTTAGTTCTTCCTTTTGGAAGAAGTATAGTTGCACAGAGATGAAGGGTTGGAAAGCAGTGATTTTTAAGGTCCTATTCAATCTTTTTAAAGGATGTATAATAACATATCTGTCATGCTGTTGCTGGATCTACTCCTAGTCAAACAACTAGTAGTGGTACAGCACAAAGCTACCTGTCTTAGCAACCCACTTTGGTTTTCACTAAGTATTCTGGGCTCCACATATACAGATGAAACCAGGAGACAGGCTCTGAGGAAGCAAAGAGAACATCTCTACCGTGGGCTCATCATAGTCATCTAGGGACGGCTTAAGTTTCCAAACTCAAGTGGAAGGAAAATGGTGAAGTAGTTATCTTGATAATCACTATCAACACCCATCTTTACCCCCTCTCCTCTTCTGAAAGGCAATCTTTCATTCTTGCTTGAAGATAATGCCTCCACTTGTGTATTCCCCATGCCATCCCCTCTAACTTTCTGAGAGCCTCCTTGCTCCATCACTTATCTCTTTGCATGTCATTCATATTTCCTTCTCTCTGGACTTAGATTCTTTGCCTAGAATCTTGGTCAAGTTTTTCCTTTACTGAAAAACAAAAGTAAGAATAAACACAAATATCTTCGTCAATCCTCTTTGACCTCTAGGGTTTTTGTTTGTTTGTTTGTTGTTTTGTGGGGTTTTTTTGGCTCTCTCCCTCTCCTTTACTTCACCAACAAGTCTTTTTGAAATAATAGTCCATATTTGTGGTTTTTACTGTTCACCTCCCCTCCTCAGTACAGTCAGGATTCTTGCCCCAGTGCTCCAATGTTCATGGTGCCTTCTTTACTAACAATTCTGATGGTGCCTTTCCTCCCCTGGACTCTGTGATATCACCTCTTGGTTTTTTCCACTTCTCTGACCCATTAAAAAATATTTTCTGGGCTTTCTTTCTCCAAAAAATATGTGTGCTCCTCCCTTCTCTGTCCTCAGCCCCTTACTCATTTTGCTCAAACAATGTTTCTGAAATCAATGGTCAACATGGTCCTCAGGTTACTGGTCTTTTACTCACATTATTCTTTCTTCCTGGAATGCCTTCTCTCTCTTATCTTAAGAAGGTACTACTTTTGCTGGGCACCCACCATACCTCTGAAACAGTTTCCTTAATCCTGACCTCCAAAGCCCTTTTTTCTAAAGTGGATTTTTGTTACATCTCCATCATGGAAATCTGCCTCAATTTCTTAATTTGTTGCTCAGCCTGAATGATGGCAATCTCCATATGGCTCCTATTATCCAGTTACCTGACAAAAACTCCTGGCTCATAATATAATAAGGATCTTGTAAATTTACATTTACATCAACATGCATAAGATTAACTTTTTATCTCTAGGAGAAAAAGTTATAATTAAAATACAAATGCAATGTAGTAGTGAAGTAATCATTATTCTCAGTTTTTCATCTGAAAAATCAGTTGAGACAAATCAAAGACCTACTCCTAAATACCTGACAAGATAGTTAGGAAGATTAAAAATGATGATGAATCTAAAAGTTCTTTGAAAAGTATTAAGCTCCCGACATGTAAATTACTAAATTGAAGGTAAGTCTTTCTTCAGGTACTTATGTATTATACATTAAGAGCAGGGCACTAAAGGGAGATGAAAAGAGAGCAAAAAGTATAAGAGCACGTTATAATGGAAGGAGCAGAACTGAAAAATGAGACCTGGGTGTCCATTCCTGTTCTGTTACTGACTAGATCTGAGATTCTAAAAAAGACACCTTACCTGCCTGGATCTTCTTTTTCAGTTACAAAATTAAAGTGTTGGTCAGATGATATCTTGAAAGTCTTTTCTGTCTTTAATAATCCGTGGAAGGAAGTGGAGAGGCTTAACACTTATCATATGGTTCTTCCTTACAACTGTTTTTTCAAATATCCCCCAACTCTCTGGCCCCTCTTTTCTTCCATTGTTTTCATTTGGCCAAATTCCAAACCTGATTGAAACTAACTATTTGCCAACTCCACCCTGGAAGCTAAACATTGCCAGAGAATATCATTCAAGACAGCAGTTTGGTTTCACCTTCTTAAATTTATGATCTCAAAGATCAAATTGCCAGTCCATACTGCCTGACAGTCATAGTATTTGTTCTAGTAAGCTAGCCTTTTCATTTCCAGATATGACTATTTTAGTTTTTCCTCCCTCAAACCTCCCATATGTCCTTCTCTACCCTCACTTTTACAGTCCTACTTCCTTGAGAAAACAGAAACCATTAGAAGCAAACTCCATCATCTTCCTAAAATTAACTGTAGCAACTTAACTACAAATCTGTCCATTTTATCTAGCCTTCTTCTTGTTAAAAAGATGAAATGTTCCTGTCCTTACTCAAAATTAACCCCTCCTCTTTTGTTCTGTATCCCATACCTTCTCACTTTCTAAAAGATTTCACTCCCAAAATTTGCTTCTTATTTACTTGTGCATCATTAATATCCACTCTATGCTGGATCATTTTCATTAGCATACAAAAAATAGGGTCAGTGCTCATTTCTCTACAGTTACCACTCAATTTCTCTGTTCTCCTTCAGTCTCCACCACTCCACTGACTCTATTAGTCATGTAACCAAATATAAGAGATTATTCTGTGTCTTCTCTTAATCTCACAACAGCTTTTGTCACAATCACTGATGCTCTTGAAACATGGTCTCTGTTATTCTGTTTTCTCTTGGTTTTCATTCTACCTCACAGACTCCTCTTTTTCAATCTACTTTTCTTGGCCTATGTCACGTCTAAGAGAAAAAAGTCTTAAATCTCAGTGTAAGGCATTCTTGTATATCCATAATTTCTCTGTAGGTCAGCTTGTCCATTATCATGGATTTGAATATTATCTATATTCTGATAATTCCTAAATTTATATTCCATTCTAGCCTTCTTCTCTGGGCTACATACTCTCAGATCCAACTGTCAGCTTCTCCTCTCCACTCAGAATTCTCATAAACATCTCAAACTTATTACCTCCAAATTGATCTTGTGTTTCCCCTAAACTTTTCCTCCACATTATCACCATCTAAGTAAATGGAACCAGTTACTCAAACCGGAAACTCGGGAGTTATCTTTGATATTTCACCTTTTATCACTCTTCACATCTAATTTATTAGTAAGTCCTGGTATTTCTACCTCCAAAATGTATCTTGAACCTGTCCTCTGTCCATCTTTTTGCAACCACTTTATTCAGGACTACTATCATCTCACTGAAATTGTTTCTTACTTGTCTCATTCTCATTCACTAAATTTTCCCTCTAATTCATTTATTAAACAGAATCAAAAGTGATTTTAAGCTCTAAATTTGACTACAATGTTGCTTAACACCCTCCAATGAATTCCTATAGTATTTAACTTTATTTTTATTTATTTAAGTAATCTCCACACCTAACATGGGGCTCAAACTCACAACCCTGTGATCAAGAGTTGCATGCTCTTTCAACTGAGCCAGCCAGAGGCCCTCCTGTAGTATTTAAAGTCTACATGCCACAGCATGGCCTAAAAGGACCTAAGTGATCTGGGCCTTTCCTATTTTTCCTACACCCCTCTTCTTCATTTCTCTCTTTGCCTTTCTGTTTATTTTTCTCTCTCTCCAACTGTTGGTTGGAATGCCTTCTCTCTCTTATCTTAAGAAGGTACTACTTTTGCTGGGCACCCACCATACCTCTGAAACAGTTTCTCTGAAACTGAAACTCTGAAACTGTTGGTTTTTTTTTTTTTTTCAGTTTACTTCAGTTTTTCTAACACTTTAAATAATTCCCTCAAGTCCTGTTCCCTCTGCCTAGAATACTCTACTGCTCCCACTCCCAACTCTTACATGACTATCTCCTTCTCATTTTTTTAGGTCTCAATTTTTTATGCTTTTCTTGACCACAGCAACCAAAATAACCCTCTCCCAAACACACATACATATAGCATATTTCCTATTTTGGATCCTTGTTTTTTACATTCATAGTAGACAACTTAAAATTATTTTATGGGTCTCTTTCCTTGTTTTTAGTCTTTCTTTCCCACTAAAATGTTAAGTCCATGAGACATAGAGAGTATTCCTGACTTGTTAAAAAATTCTTGACTTTTTCCTTATTTTATTCTAAGCACCTTTCAAAGAGTTTTACACATAGTAGGCATTAATATTGTTAAATGAATAGATGAATGTATTAAATACCTAATATGGACCAGTAATTGTGAAAAACGTAATACAGAATCAATATGCTATTCTACAGATGAGAAAACTGTCAGATAAGTGATGTGACTTGTTCAAAGGTACATGGCCATTAAGTAGCAGAGCTGGAATTTGAATTCAGGTATGACTCTTTTTACTATAACCATCATCTTACCATCAGTAGTTCACTTTCACTCCACTATACCTCCTCTACTAACATTTAGAGAACTTATCAAATAAGTTTTAAGGATTAGACATCCTTCAACATAATGAATTTCAATTCATGTAATTTAATTGGTATGGAATTTCTAAAACAGGAAACAGATTTGATCATGGACCTTATACAGTTTACACATAAGTGATTCAGAATACTCACTGCTGATGAAAACACCACTAGCAGCTGTAGAAACAAGCAGAATAAGATCTCCAAGGATAGAACATTTTCCCTCTGTTTTTTAAAAAAATAAATATTAGGAAAAATGTGCATATTTATGTCACAGTCACAGTTTCAAGGGCCTATAAATTCTATATATGATGGGGCAATTGAAGTAATGGATGAACTTTTCAAATGGCTCCTGGGAGACTGTGGTCAAATTTATTAATTAAGATTAAGAATCCTGAACTTCCAGAAAGAATCCAGTTATACTTGATATGTATGATGCTTTTAAGCAGTTTGATTTTTTTTCTAAAAATAGCATTTAATCAATGGTCATTCTTTATATTTATATTTTTATTTTTAGATCTAAGTCATGGCTAGCACTGAAGAAGAAAATATGACTCAAATTACAGAATTTATCCTTTTGGGTTTTGGAGATCTCCATGGCCTTCAGTTTCTTCTTTTTGGAGTATTTATGGTCATCTATGTGGTGACTGTCATGGGCAACATTGTGATCCTAACTGTGGTGTCAGCTGATCACTCCCTTCATACCCCCATGTATTTCTTTCTTGGCCACTTCTCCTTCCTAGAGATTGGCTACACCACTACCATTGAGCCCATGATGCTAAGGACATTTTTATCAGCTCATGTGCTTATTTCCTTTCCAGGCTGTGCTTGCCAGTTTTATTTTTTGGGGGCTCTGGTGGCCACTGAATGCTTCTTCCTGGCTGTAATGTCTTATGATCACTATATAGCTATCTGTAACCCATTGCATTACTCCAGCATAATGGACTACTGGGGTTGCTTACAGCTAGCTGGTGCCTCTTGGGAAGCTGGATTTCTGTCACCCATCCTTCTCATGATCTTCATTTTTCGGTTAACATTCTCCGCTGCCAATGAGATTAACCACTCTTTCTGTGATTTGAAGCCCATCATGAAACTGGCCTGCACTGACACTCAAGTAGCTGAGATGACCTCTTTTATATGTACGTCTTTATTTGCCCTCGGCCCCTTTATGCTAACTCTAGCATCTTATACTTATATCATCTCCACCATTCTGAGGATTCCTTCTACCTCAGGGAAGCAGAGGGCCTTCTCCACCTGTTCCTCCCATCTGACAGTGGTCAGTTTGTATTATGGGGATGCTGGGCATTGTCTATGGCTTCCCATCAGGGCCTCAACATGAAGACTTATTGAAGTCGCTTTCCCTTCTGTATACAGTGCTTACCCCTGCTCTAAACCCTATTATTTATACCTTAAGGAACAAGGATGTAAAGGTAGCTCTGAGAAAATTGGTACAATGAGGAATGTATACCTCACCAAAAGAAAGTTTGATTTTTTTAGTGGTTCTTGGCACTTTCTGAAAACCCTGACAAAGTGGAAATCTTTCTACAGTGTCAAGAATAGTTACTGTGAAATTGATGGGTTTTCCTTTGTTCTATCAAATTTCTCCACATTAATGAACAAGAAGTATGTTACGCTTTCATTTGTTGAACATTTTGTAGGTGCCAGGCACTGTGCTAAGTTCTTTTAATGGATTATTGTGCTAAAATCCTCATAGGGGCACCTGGGTGGCTCAGTCAGTTAAACGACTGCCTTCGGCTCAGGTCATGATCCCAGGGTCCTGGGATGGAGCCCCACATTGGGCTCCCTGCTTGGTGGGGAGTCTGCTTCTCCCTCTCCCTCTGCCCCTCCCTCCTGCTTGTACTCTCTCTGTTTCTCTCTCACTCCTTCTTGCAAATAAATAAATAAAATCCTTAAAAAAAAAAAACCCTCACAGCAACACTGTAAGATGGCTACCATTATTATCCCCATTTTACAGATACCGCAACTGAGTCCCAGAGATTAATTCACTTGGTCAAAACCATCCAGCCAAAGGATACCAGAATATGAATTTGAACCCAAGGTCTGCTTGGTACCAAATCCATGATCTTTCCACTAATTCGGGGAGCCCAGAATCTTGGACTGCCTAAAATGGTTATCTTGGACCATAGAAGACATTACTGCTGATAACTTTTCTTAGGAAAACATGAGTTAGATGTGAAGTGAGAAGTAGAAAAGTAATGTAATGCAATCTAAATCCAAATCTGTCTCTTTTTCCCACCTGAAGTCTTGATAAAAATGCATGAAATAAAAATGTCATGGGATTAAAATTTATTTTAGTTTTTTATTTCAGGATTATTTATTAAAATAAAAGATTAAAATCAACCTAATTGGTTCAATAAATTAAATCACATCCACACAATGGAATACAGTACATCCATAAACAAACAAAAACAGCATAAAAGAGTGAGTCAGCTCTGCATGTGCTAATATGGAAAGATCTCCATGATATATTGTAAGTACAAAAAGCAAGGTATAGCGCAGTGTGTATGATGTGACACCATTTGTGTAACAATAGGTAAAAGAAATAATAGTTATACTTAATTGTAGATGTATAGACTATTCTAGGAAGGTTCATATGAATTCAGTGGTATCAGTTGCTTCTTGGAAGAGGCATTAAATGGAGTGGAAGTGTACTTCTTGAGGTGGGAACCATGTAAATTACTGAAAAGTCATCAAAGTTTAACAAATCATTGTAAATTGTACAAAAAGTAGAATTGTCAAACAACCTACTTTTATATATCAGCATGGAAGCACCTCTAGACATGTAGGAGGCTTCTCTTCTCTCACAGGTAAGTTGTACACTCTCTAAGGGCAAGAACCTTGTCATTATTACTGTATTCCCCCCACAGTGCCCTAAATACCAAAAAAGTGTAAATAGCATATGTGTTTAATTTAACATTTGTTACTATCATCCAAGACAGGGGGACTCAACATCCACTGAGCATAACAATTCCTAACAGCTTAATGTATTTCTATCTCTATAATGAAAAAACGAAGGGGAGAAAGTACAAGCTGTGTATTTAATGTTCTTCTCATTTTTCTACAACAGTGCAACCATAAAGGCTGGCAAGGGGTTGGGCATGAAATGAGAATGGTTTCCTAGGCTCTTACTAACAGTCACCAGTGTGATCTTCCTGCAATGAAAATTTGTTCACATCCCACCTGTGTTTAATCAGCCTCTGCCACAAGGATCCCCAATTAAGAACAGAATAAAGGTCTCATACTCTTTATAACTCCACGACTTTGCACATGATGCTTCTCCTTTTACCTCTGTCTCACCTCTTCCGGGTTTCTTCTCTCATTTTCACCCTTCAAGCCCAAGTCAAGTGTTGAAAATTCTGTGAAGCATACCCTGATCCTTCACCACCCCTCTAAAGTTAGGCCTTCTTTTTCCCTATGTTACTAAAGCACTTTGCATATATTTCTATTTTAGCATTGATTATATGATACAGTAATTCTTTACATATGTGTCTTTCTCTCCATTTAATGAGTTCCTTAAAGACAAAGGATATGTCCTATTTATTTCTGTCTCTGCCCTACTTTCACCTCCAACTCTTCCCAGCACCTAGAATGGGGTCTGACATTGAATAAGTATTCAAATAAACATTTAAAAATAAATATGATTATTCAGGGCGCCTGGGTGGCTCAGTCATTAAGCGTCTGCCTTCGGCTCAGGTCATGATCCCAGGGTCCTGGGATTGAACCCCGCGTCGGGCTCCCTGCTCCATGGGAAGCCTGCTTCTCCCTCTCCCACTCCCCCTGCTTGCGTTCCCTCTCGCTGTGTCTCTCTCTGTCAAATAAATAAATAAAATCTTAAAAAAAATAAAAATAAAAATAAATATGATTATTAAATGACTTGACTAAAGTCACACAATTAATTAGGGGATGGTCATACCTTTGTTTGACTCCTAGTAAATTGTTCTCTTATATAATGCTGATATTTATCTTACAGGGTAGTTGTTTACCTACCTAAAGTCAAGTCTGAACCATATACTGTCTTAAGGATATTTCTAGTTCTCGCAATTGGAGATTTGTCTTGGGGCAAATTTGGCAGTAGAATTTGTGGTAAGGAGTAGAGAATCTTGAGCATTTCCTCTAGGATCAGAGACCAGCATTGCCCTGAGTCCTTGAAAAGCCAGTCTAAATTATTCATTTATTCATATTTTAAACACATTTGTTAAATATAAACTTAACATATCAATATGTTAAATATAAATTTAAATATAAATTTAACATATCGATATGTTAAGTAGAAATTTAAATATAAACTTAACATATCAATATGTTAAGTAGAAATTTAAATGTAAACACCCACTATGTATATATAACACTGTTAGGGGCACAAAAATAATATGAATTTACCTTGAAAACTCTTCAGTCTAAACATTGGACCACCTACACAGCCCCAGACATATAGCCTGCACCCAGTAAATATTTGTTCAACTAAACCAGGCCAAAGGAGGTTTGAGTGGCCTGAATTTCTGGGAACGGGACTGGCCTCTGTTGAGAAGATCATCAATTTCTAATACCATGTTCCTAAATCTGGAGTCATAGGTCTTGGATACTTTAAGTTGTAGAATACATTGAAGGAAAAAAAAAATGTGAAGAAGAGGAGGGGATATCTTCACCTGGAAAATTTAAGAATCATTGCCTCTTCCACAACACCAGCTGCCATCTGCCAATGAGAAGGCAACATATCCATGGAGAGTGGCAATTAGAGCTAATTGGGTTTCTTATTTTTAATACCTGAAACAGGGCCCCATTGAGATCAGGGAAGGAGATCTATTAAAGGCAAGCTATTCTCTGCATATCACTTAATTCAAAGTACTTAAGGAGGCTGATTATATGCCATGCTCTCCAAGGATAACTGAAGTTCAAAATGGTGGTTTGTGTAAGTTTAAGGACTTGATTTTTAAACCAGAATGCAAATAAGAAATCCTTTGAGAAAAACCTGAATTAGAGTATGAAAGCAATGCCTTGAGAAAGGGTAGATACTTTTACACAAGACACAGTTCAATTTGGCCTATATGAAGACAGGCATCTGTATAAAAGTGAGAAATTCGGGTAAATATTCAGCTTTAGGAGCACTGCATATGGAAAATTTTCAGGTAGCTCTTTGTTTTTTTCACTATCTGAAAAAATTACAGCATTCAATTATGCTTAAAGAGTGGACTCACCACTCAGACAGACTAGCTTGTGAGTCCTGGCTCTGTGACCATAGATAAGTAAATTAGCCTTGCTGATCTTTAAATCCCTCATGTGTAAAAATGGAAATACTAGTATCTATCTTACCTCACTAGGCTGTTATGAGGATTAAAAGAGATAATGCATGTAAAACCCTTGCACATAAGAGATATTCAATGCATGTTAATTATTTTGTTAGTAGTTATGATGATGATGATAATGATGATGTTGTCATTGGGCCCTTTCCTGCTTTGATATAGTAAAGAAATACTGAATAAGGAGGTATCTAATTACTATATAATAGTCTGACACTTGAAAAGAGAAGCTAGAGGCCAAGCTTCTGAGGCTTCTCAGTTTTACCAGAGCCTCAGTTTACTATCATCTCTGGCAAGTAAAATATAAGCTATTTCATGTATTAGTTGATTGAGCAACTTTTGGAAGTTTTGAATTCTACTGTCCAACATCTGGCTTTTAATGGCAGCCCAAGCAATAAGACCAGACTGGCTCCACCTTATTCTTTTTGCCAGAACCATATTTCTTCCTTTCTTTACTTAATTGCCATGTTTCTCTTACTAAAATCCTTCTGACAACAAGTAAAGTGCAGAGAAAAAAAGGGGGTGCTAACAAAAGGTGTAACATAGAAAATATAGTCAATGGTACTGTAATAGCATTGCATGGTAACAGATGGTAGCTACACTGGTGGTGAGCACAGCATAATGTACAGAGTTGTTGATTCACTATGTTGCAGACTTGAAACTAATGTAATACTGTGTGTCAACTATACTCAAAAAGGGGGGTGCCTGATAGGAGAGGAAGGCAGGCTAAGGGGGAATGGATCTGTTAAACTGCTAAGAGTTTGATGACAACTTCATCATATGTTGTTATTCTATGTTCTCTAGCCACATGTGGGATCTTCTTTCAGTTTCTTGAATCTTTAAATTCTTTTCTGCTTCAGAATGTTTGTGTATGCTATTTCTTCTGCCTAAAATATTCTCCCCGAAAACCTGACATAGTTAGCTCTTTCTTATCCTCTGTACTCTCTAATTTGACATCAAAGAGACAATGTTTGGCCACCCCATCTAAATTAATTTCCCTGCCAATACCATCGCCTCCAACTAGGTAGGCTCCATTTCAATATATCATCATTTTTCTTAGCACCTAAGAAAGTGGTAATAATGTAATCATTTATATACTTATATTTTTCATGTCTGTATCCCAGAACCTCTGTGCCTGCCTCATAGTAAGCACTCAATACATATTTGATGAATAAATGAACAAATGCTTTTAGAATTCTCGCCCCTTGGTTAATCAATGGGTGGGTATTCAATGGTTGTGGCTTTGATAGATGAATAACTAAGGAGGGTTTGAAACATATCCAAAAATTATTTTATATTCCTCCTATCAAAAGGTAGAATTGGTGTCATCTCCCTAATCTCAAAGGGATTGTGATAGTTTGGACCAATGGAGCATGACTAGAGCACGTGGGCACAATAATAGCACCCAGAATCTAAGGAGTGACTTTCAAGGCTGGGTCATAAAAAGTGATGTGGCTTTTGCCTTGTTTACTCTAAATTTGCTTTGGGGGCACTTAGATAACACGTGTGAAATTCAACACACATACATCCTCAGGAATAATCTTGAGGCCACCATTCTGTGAAGAAGACCAAGTCACATGGAGAGGCCACGTAGAGGTGTTCTGGTTGACAGTTCCTGGGAGACAGAAGTGATGTCTATATAAAATCTGTAGGGTCTATTTCATATCTTCAAATTCTTCAATAGTTTGTCCATTGAGAAGGAAGATCTATGTCCCCTCCTTTTGAGTATGGAATAACGATTACATCTTGGACCAATAGAGCATGACCAGAGCAATAAAAGAGGGTGACAGTGACAACCAGCATCAACTGCCAGATATGTAAGTAAAGATGCCTCTAGATGATCCCACTTTATAGCTGTCTGGTCCCCTCCAGTCATTAACTTTTCCAAGCTGAAGACCCAGACATCATGAGGCAGAGACAAGCTATCCCTGTGTGACCTGTCCAAATTCTTAACCCACAGAATTCATGAGTATAATTCAATTGTTTTATTTCACCAATTCTTTGGGTAGTTTGTTATGGAGGAATGGTAACTAGAATAGAGGCCATGGCATCCATGTCATTTTAGGATGCAGAAAGTAAGTTCAGAAAATTCAGCTATATGGCAAAATGCCTCTTGATTGATACTGGATTTTTGAAATGTATATTATGCCATTTAATACATTCCTACACTTGCCTGAAGGCTTGTTTCTCTGAAGAGAAGCTTCCCTGAGCCTTCCAAGTAGAGAGGAATACTTCATCCATCCTGGATGCTACCACTGTGTTGAGAATAACCCTTTATTAGTGCCCTTGTCAGACTTGTTGGACATGTTCTCTCTCCCTTCCTAAAAAATCCTGTCTATATCACTTTTGTCTGCACTGGGGGTTCAGTTAATACACTTTTTGGTGATTAAACAAATGTTTCTAATGATCATTTTAATCTAGTCTGACTTCGATCTCCTCTACATGCCAGGTTTCACAACATACTGGGTCGGCACCACCCTCCCTCTAACAGAATTGGAATATAGATGAGGGTCTGAGCCATCTGTGCTGTTCTGTTTGAGTTAAGGTCATCTGGGGCTTCAACATCCAGATTTCACCACTAGTATTTCATACATTCATTTCCCACAATTCTGCTTCCTACAGAAGTAAGCACATGGAGAGATGGTCACAGTACTGAGGAAGCCAAGGCTACAGCTAAAAGCAACAATAAACATGAAAATAATAAATGCAACTAATAATTAATGAAATTTTACTATGTTCCAGTCAGTGTGCTAATGTTTTGTGTACATGAAATCTTCACATGAAATCTACAACAGCCATACAGGACAGACACAATTATTATCACCATTTTAAAGATGGGGAAATTGAGGTTCAGAAAGAGTAAAACCAGAATTTCACTGCTAGCATGTTGTAGCATCCAGTCTATCTGACTCTAAAGCTTAGTCTACTGACAAGTATTTCCATCAATATGCTGGCTTCCTTGGGGTTTTTAAAGCCATTTATTTTTAATGGCAAAAGAAAAGAAACCCAAGTCTGGAATTTAAAGGCATTTCAGGCAATAACTTCATTGAGTGAAGGGAAGAATGTGTTGAGGGTTAGGCTGGAGCAGGGTTTTCTTTTTAGTATGAATCTGTCCCCTTAAAGACAGCTGTACAGATGACTGTGTTAGTCATTTAATAGGATCAGAGGCAGAGAGGGGGATGTATGTGTGTTGAATTGAGTCATTTTCCCTTACCTTGTGATCCACTTGCCCCTGGAGTTCCAGATAGTAAGAGTCAGAACCCATTTCTTCCCCTATATTGCCACTATTAGCCAAGCTTTTCTCCTCTGTTCCCACCTGAAATCCGTTGGGAGGTGGCAGTGAGGTTGGCAGAAGGCTGCATGAGAGAGGGCTGGCTCTTGATGGGCACTTCCAGTTGAAAGGACAGTATGAGTGGCAGCCAGAAATAGTTATTAGGTGAAAAGACCCCAGATTTTATCTTCTAAGGATAACAAGTGCTTGATGAAGGTGATGATTAACACCAACTCCATATCCGCACTGTTGACGTAGATACAGATGAGGGATATACAAGAGCTGAGAAACTCAAGAAACTAAGAATGTAGTTTAACTGTGTGGAAGTAATTCTAATTATAGGCACTTATGTGAACTGTTTGCAATTTATGCTTAATTGCTACCCAGCACAATAACAATTATGCATATCATTAAATATGTGTCAGATTAATTTTGTTGTAAATTTTGATTATAACAGAAAACTCTATATGTGTATAGTCTGTCTTCATAATTTGTTGCTCAGATTGCTCACAACTTAGGAAAAAATGAGACAGAACTTGGCTAGGATGCCAAGAGTAGGGAAGTTGCAGAGGCAACTGCCTGGGGTTGAATATTTACTATGGGTAGTGCACAAAGTGGATAATCAACAAATGCATAAATCCCTGCAGCTTAACTTCACCAGAGCCCTGCAGGCAGCTCCACAATCTTTTATTCATTTATTGTTGATTCTTTGGCTTTATTTATGCCCACAGCATGTCCCAAACCTTTTCTGGACTTTTTGGCCTCTCAACTTACCCCTCCTCTCTTGACTCTTGCTAAATGGGTAAGGATGAGCTCATCCTGGCCTTCACAGAGCAAGGCTGGCTGGTGTTTCCCTACTCTGCCTCCCAAATTTCTTTCATGTTTCAATCCCCTTCTCCTGTGGGCCTCTGGCCTCTGAAAAATAGGTATGCCCTTACACCTGTGCTCTGGCCCCTTCCCCTCACACTTCCTCAAAGACTGGTTTCCTGCCCCATCATTTCATTAGGTCTTCAATCTCTTTCTGTTTTTTATCATGCACATAGTAGGCACTCAGTAAATCTTTGTTGGAATTTCCTTCAGACACACATGGGATATCCTCTCTCTCCCTCCCTCTTTCACACACACACACACACACACACACACACACACACAACACACAACTGTCCTTGCTATTCCTTCAGCTGCCACCATTTTCTCTCCTTCCTCTAATTTAACCCTGTACTTATTGTACATTTTATGTATCCAATTAGGTTAGTAATTCATTGAGAGAAAGGGGTTTCTGTGTTATTGTTTTCTGATTTCTTTTTTTTTTTTAAGATTTTATTTATTTATTTGAGAGAGAGAGAATGAGAGAGAGCATGAGAGGGGAGAGGGTCAGAGGGAGAAGCAGACTCCCCACTGAGAGGGGAGCCCAATGTGGGACTCGATCCTGGGACTCCAGGATCATGACCTGAGCTGAAGGCAGTCGCTTAACCAACTGAGCCACCCAGGCGCCCTGTTTTCTGATTTCTTAGCACAGCTTGAAGCACTAAAAAAATGCTGAATGATCCTGACTCATGGATCTTCACAGATTGATTATTCTGTAGAGGGATGGGGATGTCTAGCACTTTCTTCTCCAGCTTGTTCTTAGAGACCCTGAGTAAGATAATAGAAAGCAGGTGTCTTTGGCATCAGACAGACTTGAGTTCCACTCTAGGCTCTGCCATTCAGTCATTAAGAGAACTTAGGCAACTTACTTCATCTTTCTCAGGTCCAATTACCTCATCCAAAAAATGGGGATAATAATAGTACCTATCTTACAGGGTTGTTGTGAGGATGAAATGACAAGTTGATGAAAAGAGCTTGACACACACTAGTAATGATTCTTCTCAGGCAGAAACTTTCTGCTCCAGTGGTTCACTCACGCTGATGATTTGTTCCTTCTACTTTGGTAATAATGAGCCAGGATTTCAACAACCTCAAGCCTTACTTATTATCCTTCTTAGCACTAGATCAGTAGTTCTCATTCCAAAGAGACCTAATACTCCCTCTTGATAACAAATTTTTGTGACTCCCCCTTCACTATCCTGAAATGAAGTTCATAGATAATATAACCTACCTACATATGTAACTTCGAAAAAAATCAATGTACTGATCTAACTGAAATATTAATGAGAAATGAAAAGAAAGTAATTTACAATAAAATGATATTTATTTCAATATATAAATGCAAGGCATGACTACATCAGACAACTTAATGAAATACATGATTGTACCAACTTAAAATAATTAAGTTTATATTTAAGAAAAGCAAGAGGATTGGGAGTCATTGCATATAAGAAAGGAAAAGATAAATAACAGGAAAACAGTAGGATAAAAGCTACTGTTGAGAAAAGACAAAATTCAGATAATTATAAACAGTTTTTCTCACCTATATTATTAAGACTCACTGCAATATTTTGAAAACTGTGTGGGATACAGGATAACTGTTTATTATACAGCATTATCCCATGCATTTCACTGCACCATTTCAACTAGCATCACTGGCCTGCATCCACTAAATGTCAATAGCACCTCTTAAACATTGTGACAACCAAAATGTCCCCACAATATTCCAAACACATCCTGATAGATGGGACTCCCTTAGTTAAAAACTAGTACTCTAGAACATGCCAAGTAAGGAAAAAGCAAATCTGGCAAGGGCCATGGAACCTGCTTTCCTAGGATGTGGGAATTTCCATGAGTTGGAGTTCCTTGTCTTTGCAATGTGACCTCTTTGGGATTCTGAGACACAATGTCAAGATCCTGATAGTGATATCAAATAACTACAGTCTTTGTTCCCTTCTGTGCTAATCTAGTCCTACTTTATCCTTTTGAATATGTTACTGATTCAGCACTGTCTCACAGATTCTGCCCATTATTTTGTCCCATGAAGTAATTTCTTTCTCAAGAGAGGTCACCCAGCCCACACATAGCGGTAGCTTGGTAACAGTTGAATGTTGCCCAGTGGCCATAATGTCTTTGGCTACCACTTAAGTTTCTACCAACTTCAAACACCCTCACATCCAGCCACTTTGACACCAAGCCTTGGACATCTTGCTAGTAAACATTTCATGGCTTATATGTTTTCTTAATTCCAGCTTGACCATTTTTTAGGTGCCAAATATTTATTTTAATCTGTTTTAATAGTAATATGTCCAAAATGTACTGTTTTATTAAAGTGATGGTACTGAGCACTATTATTTCTTGAATGTTTTATGGTTACTGTTCAATTGAAATTGTTCATTTAATAACTATGTATTTTCACAAAATTTTATTATAAAAATCTTCATATTTTTCAGAACAACATTGAACATATTTTAAAATGAAAACCTAAAATTCCACAACCTAAATTTTATCATTAACATTTTACTATACTTGCTTTATTAGATATGCATCAGACTCCCTTGCCATCCAGCAATCCATCTTATTGTTTGACACATTTCAAAGGAAATTGCAAACATCAATACACTCATCCTAAATCCTTCAGAATGTGTATCATTAATTAGACTTAAATATTTGCTTATGGATTTTCTTTTGATGTAAATTTTACATACAGTGAAGTGCAAAAGCCTTAAATCCACATTTGAAGAGTTTTTACAAATACATATGTGTGTGCAACTTCAATACCTTTCAAAATATAAAACATTACCATTATCCTAGAATTCTCTCATTCCCTAACCCAGTCAATCTTTGTCTGATTCCTCCAGAGGCAACATTGTTCTGACTTTTTCATATAATAGGCTAATCTTGTCAGCTCTGGAACTTCATATGAATGTAATAAGACACAAAGTACTTTTGTATCTGAAGTTCTTTTTCATACAAAATAATGTTTTTTATATGTTATTATTTTTAAAAATATTTATTTATTTATATGAGAGAGAGAGATAGAGGGACCATGCACGAGTGGTGGGGGATGGGCAGAGGGAGAGGGAGAGAGAATCCCCAGCAGACTCCCTGCTGAGCATGGAGCCCAACATGGGACTCTATCCCACAGCCCTGAGATCATGAGCCATCCAGGCATCTCCAAAATAATGTTGTTTTTTTTTTTATTTTGGTTTGTTTTTAATTTTTGATGTAGTGTTCAACAATTCATTAGTTGCATATAACACCCAGTGCTCATCACAACATCTGCCCACCTTAATACCCAACACCTGGCTACCCCATCCCACCACCCCCCTCTCCTCTGAAACCCTCAGTTTGGTTCCCAGAGTCCAGAGTCTCTCATGGTTTGTTTCCCTCACAGATTTCTTCCCATTCCATTGTCCCTCCCTTCCCCTGTAGTCCTCTATGCTATTCCTTATATTCCACATATGAGTGAAACCATATGATAATTGTCTTTCTCTGCTTGATTTATTTCACTTAACATAATCCCCTCCAGCTCTATCCATGTTGATGTAAAAGTTGGGTATTCATCTTTTCTGATGGCTGAGTAATATTCCATTGTATATATGAACCACATCTTCTTTATCTATTCATCTGTTGAAGGGCATCTCAGCTCCTTCCTCAGCTTGGCTATTGTGGACATTGTTGCTATGAACTTTGAGGTGCATGTGCCCCTTCTTTTCACTGCATCTGTATCTTTGTGGTATATACCTAGTAGTGCAATTGCTGGGTTGTAGGGCAGCTCTACTTTTAACGTCTTGAGGAATATCCATACTGTTCTCCAGAGTGGCTGTACAAGCTTGCATTCCCACCAAAAGTGTAGGAGGGTTCCCCTTTCTCCACATCCTAGCCAACATTTGTTGTTTCCTGTCTTGTTCATTTTTGCCATTCTCACTGGTGTAAGGTGGTATCTCATTGTGGTTTTGATTTGTATTTCTCTGATGGCTAGTGATGTTGAACATTTTTTCATGTATCTGTTAGCGATTTGTGTGTCTTCTTTGGACCAAGCAGGAGAAGAGAAATAATAAAGATTAGAGCATAAATCAATGAAATAGAAACCAAAAGAACAGTAGAACAGATCAATGAAACTAGAAACTGGTTCTTTGAAAGAATAAGATCGATAAACCTCTGGCCAGACTTATCCAAAAAAGAAAGGACCCAAATCAATAAAATCATGAATGAAAGGGAAGAGATCATGACTAACACCAAGGAAATAGAAACAATTATTAAAAATTATTACCAGCAACTATATGCCAACAAATTAAGCAAACTGGAAGAAATGGATGCATATCTGGATACTTATAAACTAGCAAGACTGAAACAGGAAGAAATAAACAATCTGAATAGACCAATAACCAGTAATGAAATTGAGGCAGTAATTAAAAAACCTCCCAAAAAACAGGAGTCCAGGGCCAGATGGCTTCCCAGGGGAATTCTACCAAACATTTAAAGAAGAAATAATACCTATTCTACTAAATATGTTCCAAAAAAATAAATAGAAGGAAAACTTTCAAACTCATTCTATGAGGCCAGCATTACCCTGATCCCCAAACCAGACAAAGACCCCATCAAAAAGGAGAATTACAGACCAATATCCCTGATGAACATGGAGGCCAAAATACTCAACGAGATCCTAGCCAATAGGATTTAATGGTACATTAAAAGGATTATCATACTCAACTAGGTGGGATTTATTTCAGGGTACAAGGGTGGTTCAACATTCACAAAACAATCAATGTGATAGAACACATTAATAAAAGAAAAGACAAGAACCATATGATCCTCTCAATTGATGCAGAAAAAGCATTTGACAAAATAGAACATCCTTTCCTGATTAAAACTCTTCAGAGTGTAGGGATAGAAGGAATATACCTCAATACCATAAAAGCCATCTATGAAAAGCCCACAGTGAATATCATGCTCAATGGGGAATTCCCTTAAGGTCAGGAACGTGACAGGAATCACACTCTCACCACTTTTGTTGAACATAGTACTAGAAGTCCTAGCCTCAGCAATCAGACAACAAAAAGAAATAAAATGCCGGGGCGGAGCAAGATGGTGGAGGAGTAGGAGACCTGGATTTCGTCTAGTCCCAGGAATTCAGCTGGATAGGGATCAAACCATTCTGAACACCTACAAACTCAACAGGAGATCAAAGAAAAGAATAGCAACAACTCTCTGAACAGAAAAGCGACCACTTTCTGGAAGTTAGGACATGCGGAGAAGTGAATCCGAGGCAATCTTTGAGAGGATAGATGGCGGGGGAGGGGTCCTCCTTCGGCCACTTCTGGCAAGTGATAGAGCAGCGGAGGACAAAATCGGAACATTCAGAAGTCGGCTCCGCTGAGGGACGTCGCTCCAGTGGCTAAGTGGGGGCTGGAACACTCTCTGGGACAGTGTGGTCTCAGGACCCTCGGGCTCACAGAAAGACCGGGGGTGCCTGAGTGCGGCAGAGCTCCCAGGTATCGGAGCGGGGAAGCCGGCTGCAGAAATGGAGCCCAGGCGTGGGCTCTCAGCTCGGGGCTGCCATAAACCATGATCTGCGGCACAGTTGGGCCACTGCTCTTCCAAGCAGGGACCCAACAAGCAGCAGATCCAGGGAGACTCCCCTTCCTCCCCCAGGAGGAGCAGTGCAGGAATGCACTGCAGGGATCTGCTGGGTTTGGAGCCACCACATGGGGTCAGGTGCCAGAGATAGAAATGCTCGGTCACAGGCCGGGTGAGCACGGAGTGCTGCCGGAGACCGGGGAGACGGGAGTGACTGACTGCTTTTCTCTGGGGGCTCACTAGGAGTGGGGACCCGAGTTCTTGGCTCCTCCGGGGCGGAGATTGGGAGGCCACCATTTTCACTCTCGTCCGCCAAAGCTGTATGGAAAGCTTGCAGAGAACAAAAGCTCCCTAGAGCAAACCCGAGCAGATTACTTAGCCTGGCCCTGGCAAGGGCGTGGCAATTCTGCCTCTGGCAAAGACATCTGAAAACCACGGCAACAGGCCCCTCCCCCAGAAGATCAGAAAGAACACCCAGCCAAGACCAAGTTTACCGATCAATGAGGATGGCAGAACTCCAGCGCTAGGGGAACACTGCACATAGAATCCATGGCTTTTTTTCCATGATTCTTTAGTCTTTAAAGGTTAATTTTTTTTAACTGTCTTTTTAAAAAATTTTTCTTTTTCCCTTTTTCAACCAACATCTTATCAATCCCTTTTTTAAAAAACATTTTTATTTTTCATTTTTAGAGTCATATTCTATCCCTTCATAGTAGTTACCCTTATTTTTAGTATATATATATCTATATATATATTTTTTTTTTTTTTTTTTTTTTTTTTTTTGTTGTTCTCTCTTTAAAATTTTGAGATACAGTTTCTTCTAACAGATCAAAATATACCCTAAATCTCTAGTGTATGGCTTTGTTCTAGTCTCCTATCTGATCACATTCTCTCTCTCTTTTTTTTTAAATCCTCTTCTTTTTTCAACCAACTTCTTAACAATTTCTTTTATAAAATCTTTTATAGTTATCATCTTTACAATCATATTCCATCCCTTCACTGTATTAACCCTTATTTTTGTACATATATAAGTTTCTCTTTCTTTAAAATTTTGGGAGGCACTTTCTTCTAACAGACCAAAATATGCCCCAAATCCAGTGTGTGGCACTGATCTATGCACCAGCCTAATCATATTTGATCATATTCTGGTTTTTTTTGTTTTGTTTTTGATTGTTTTTATCTTTTTCTTTTTTTTCTTTTTCTTTTTTCTTTCTTTCCCTTTCTTTTCCCCCAGTTTCAGGTCTTTTCTGATTTGATTAGTGTATATTTTCTCGGGACATTGTTACCCTGTTAGCATTTTGTTCTCTCATTCAATTTTTCTCCTCTGGAAAAAATGACAAGACGGAAAAAATCACCTCAACAAAAAGAACAAAAGGCAGTACTGACTGCCAGGACCTAAACAATATGGACATTAGTAAGATGTTGGAACTAGAGTTCAGAATGAGGATTTTAAAGATACTAGCTGGGCTTGAAAAGAGCATGGAAGTTATTAGAGAAACACTTTCTGGAGAAATAAAAGAACTAAAATCTAACCAAGTCGAAATCAAAAAGGTTATTAATGAGGTGCAATCAAAAAGGGAGGCTCTGCTAGGATAAATGAGGCAGAAGAGAGAATTAGTGATATAGAAGAC